>NC_050573.1:301065325-301367825 GCF_011100635.1 Trichosurus vulpecula | reverse complement strand
CTTCAATGTTTCAAGTAGCCATGACTCCATCAATGTGTGTATCCTTTCCAGGGATGGAGACCATAACCCCTCTATGCTGTCTTCTAGAGTGGCGGGAGCAAAACAATTCACCACCCAGGGCCATTCTGGGCAATGAGGCACTTCAATCCAGATCAGTCCAGTCCTCAGACAATAAGCACACAAGCAGGCACCAAGCCCGTATTTACTCAGTCAGTCAACAAGTATTTATTAAACACTTACTATTTACCAGAGAATCTGCTAAGCAATGGGGATACAAAGAAAAATAAAAAGAATCCCTACCCTCCCACAAGAGCTTACATTCCAAGGGAGAAGACCAATCTGTAAATAACTAGATATGTGCATGATTTATATGAGAATATAGAAGGTAATCTGAGAGGAGAAGACACTCAACAGCTGGAGGGATCAGGAAAAACCCATTGGAGAACAGGGGATTTAAGTTTAGCTTTGAAAGAATTCTGCGAAGCTAGGAGGAAGAGGTAACAAGGTAGACAGAGGTGTCAAACGCATACTCCTTAGTGCTGCAGGAACCAGATTAAAATTTAATTAGGAAATATTTAATAAAATAAATAAAAATACTATAAAATATAGATTATACTATATTTTAAAACAAACTCAAAACATGGCAGAAGGTATCCTTTGGTATGCATTAATGACTCCTGTTTCTACTTGCATTTAACACCACTGAGGCAAAGCATTCCGAACATGTGAGATAATCAGCCTGTGCAAAGGCTAGAGATGGGACATGGAGTGTCACGTGGGAGGAACTACAAGTATGTCAATGTATCTGTGTCACACGGTGGACAGGAGAGTGCAAGTCGTCTAGAAAGCTAGGAGGAGTCCAAGTGAGAGGACTTTATATTTGATCCTGAAGACAACAGGGAGCCCCTGGACCTCATTCAGTAGGGGGATGACTGGATCAGAGCTATACTTTAGAAAATCTCCTTAGTAGATGCTTTGCTGATTGAGCGAGTGAGTGAGTGATTGCAGGATGGATTGGAATGGAAAGAGATTTCAGACAGGAAGCTCATTAAAAGGTTGTTGTTGCAATAGTGCAAGTGGGAGGTGATCAAGGCCAGATCTAAAGTAGTGGTTGTATGAGTGGAGAGAAGGAGACTTATGTAATACATGTTGTGAAGGCTTAAAAACAAGATTTGGCAAGGGGTTATATGTATGGGATGAATAAAAGTGAGAAAATGTGGATGACACAGAGCTTTTGAGCCTGGATGACTTGGATGAAAATGGTGCCCCTTTAAGAGTAATACAGAAGTTTGGAAGAAAGGAGGGTCTGGGGAAAAGATAACAAGCTCTGTTTCCAACATATAAATTTGACTTACCCATCAAATGCTTAAAAATATTCAAAAGGTAGTTGATAGTATAGCTCAAGAGAGAGAATATGTCTGGAAATACAGATCTAGAGTCAGTTAGGTGGCACAGTGGCTACAATGCTGGGCTTGGAGTCAGAAAAACCTGAGTTCAAATCTGGCTTCAGACACTTACTAGTCTTCGGGCAAGTCACTTAACCTCTATTAGCCTCAATTTCCTCATCTGTAAAATGGGAATAATGGTAGCACTTACCTCCCAATGTTATTTTAAAGATCAAATGAGATAATAACTGTAAAGTATTTTGCAAACCTTAAAATGCTATATAAAGGTTAGCTAGTGTTAATAGTTGAAATAGTAGTGGTGGTGGTGGTGGTGGTGGTGGTAGTAGTAGTAGTAATAGTAGTAGTAGTAGTAGTAGTAGTAGTAGTAGTAGTAGTAGTATTGTTATCTGGGAATCATCTGCAAAAGATGGCAAATGAATCCATGGGAGCAAATGAGATCTTTTCAAATGTGGATGAATCTGCCAGAGCTTGACCTTCAAAGCCCCGTGATTACAGACAGGCAACGTATTATAATGGATAAAAAGCCTCAATCAGAGGCAGGAAGCCATGAGTTCAAGTCACACCCTTGGATACATACTGTCTGTGGGACCCTGGCGAAGTCATTTAATGTCTGTGTCCCAAGCAACTCTCTGAAAGTTGCAGAACAGTTATGTGTTTCTACATTGGTGAAGAGAGTTTCTGCACCAAGGATGCAGTGGCTAATGAAATAACAGCTCTAAACACACACACACACACACACACACACACACACACAAAAAAAAAGATATTTGCAAACCTCCATGCCATGTACACGCCATGATGAAATATGAGAGGACTTCAGTGATCTGAAGTTACAAAAGCTACTCAGTGAAAAATATCAAATACTAAAACTGAAATTTTAGAAATAGAGGATTTTCTAGAAAATAAAAAATTATTCAAATACATAGAGCATAAAAATAAGAGTTAATTTTACATAGCATTTTATGGTTTGCCTAGTGCATATACATATATATATATACACATATATATGCACTTTGCATACATATATAGATGCACTTCATAAAGCATAAAGCACTACATAAAGCTAACTCTTATTGTGATAACTATGCATGTAAAAATATATATGCATACACACAGATCTCATTTGGTCATCACAACAAACCTATGAAAAAGATGCATATTATCATCTCCATTTTACAGATGAGGAAACTGAAGCTGAGATAGTGGTAGGGGTCATACAGCTAGCAAATATCTCAAGCATGATTCAAACTCAAGTCTTCTTGACTTGAGGTAAGTACAGTCAGTTCTGCTATAACTAAAATATTCATTTCTAAAAATCATTGTGCTATCCAAAATCTTGAAACTAAAAACCACAGGGCTTAAGGAGGAAATGGAGCTAGGGACACAATCAACCATTGACTTTCTAGAAGATCAAAATTAAAATCAAATTAGTAGAATGAAAGTTCGCATCAACCCAATTCAACAAGCATTTATTAAACACCAGTTAATATATGGCAAGCTAGGCTTTAGGGATACAAACAAAATGAATAGACTCTATCCTCCTGGAGTTTGCTTTCTGATGAGTGAAAAGAATGTGTACAGAGATAAGCAAATTAAAAATGTACACAAAGTGAGAACAAACAATCTCAGGAAACAAGAAAGATCTCCAGCAGGAGGTGGTGCTTAAGCTAAGTCTATGCAAGGACATGAAGCTGGTGGAAGAGGGGCAATATGCTGAAAACAGCAAGTAGACATAGAATGTATGAGGAGTAATGTGGAATTGTTCTGAATAGATAGATGTGAAGGGCTTTAAGGGCAAATGGAGGAGGTTTTATTTTATTCTTGGAGTGACAAGGCTCTTAAAGCCTTTTGAGCAGAAAAGTGATGTGGTCAAAACTTCTCTTTGAGAATATCAATTTTGTAGCCAAATGGAGGATGTGTTGGAGGGTGTAGAGACTAGAGGTCCAGAGATAATTAAGAGATGATTGCAATAGTTCAGATGGCAGTGGTGTTTCAGAGTCAATTCTAACTGGAGAGTCAATTGTTAAATTTTCATGGTGAGAACTAACACCTCAGAAATCAGCAAACACTATAAGGCATAACTTAATTTATCATTTTTTGATTGTCTAGACTTAAAGAGAATGATGGGGAAAATGTTAATGATGCAGATTCAACTTAAAAATATGCCTTTAATATTTTTATATGAGCGCTGATTGTTAAAAATTTACCAGCACACCCCTACGTGAAATGTAATGATGTCTTGAACTAGGTTGATTACAGTATGAATGGAGAAGAGAGAAAAGAAAATGTTATAGAGATAGAATTGATGAGATTTTACAATTGATTAGATATGGAATGTAAAGCAGAGGATAGAGTCGGGATGACTCTAAGGTTGTAAGTCTGGGTGCCTGGGAGAGAGAGTGATGCCCTCAACAGAAATAGGGAAATGAGAGGTGGGCTTTATTTTGGAGAAGGGAAGTTAGATAATGAGTTCCATTTTGGACACGTTGACTCAGAGATGTCTAAGACAGAGAAACATTTAGTTTGTGATACTTGTGGAAATGTTACAGCATTCCCCAATAGACAAATGGTCAAAGGAAATGAACAGATAGCTCTCAAGGCAAGAAACTTAAGAAAATGCCCCAAATCACTAATTGTTAAAGAAATGTACATTTAAAAAACTCCAAGGTTCCACCTCACATCTTCATAGATTGGCAAAAATGACAAAAGGGCTGAGGGAAAACAGACACAATACTGAACTATTGGTGAAGCTATGAATTGGTCCAATTATTCTAGAAAGCAATTTAGAACTATACCCAAAAATAGTCACTAAATTTAGCATATCTTTTGATCCAGTTATACTACTAGTAGACCCATCTGCCTCCCCACCCCACCCCCAAAAAAAACTCAAAGGAAAAAGAAGAGGACCTATCTGTAGACACTGTTCAGTCATTTCAGTCATGTCTGACTCTTCATGACCTCGTTTGGGGTTTTTTGGCAAAGATGCTGGAGTGGTTTGCCATTTCCTTTTCCAGCTCATTTTACAGATGAGGAACATATATGAATTAAATGATTCGCCCAGGGTCACAGAGCTAGTAAGTGTCTGAGGTCAGATTTGAACTCAGGAAGACAAGTGTCCCTGACTCCAGGCCCAGCCCTCTATCCACAGCACCACCTAGCTGTCCATCTGTACAAATAGCTGTGTGGATATAGATACTAATACAGACAGAGATATTAGCTCCTTTTTGTAATAGCAAAGAACTGGAAATTAAGATAGGTGCCCATCAAATGAGAAATAACTGAAAAAATGAGAGACTATGAATGTCATGGAATATTATTGTTCCACAAGAGAAGACTAAACAGAGAGTTTGGAAAAATCCAAGAAGACTTATATGAACTGATGTGGGTTAAATGAGCAGAATCAGTACATTTATATAATAACAAAAGCATTATTAAGAAAGATAGCTTTGAAAGACTTGAGAACTCTGTTCAGTGCAATGACCAACCCTACAATTCCAAAGGATTGATGATGAAGTCAGCTGCCCATCTCCTGACAGAGAGGAGATGAAATCAAAGCATAGAGTCAGACATACATTTTCCCACACAGCCAATGTGGAGATTTCTTTTGCCTTACTATATATATATTTGTTACAATATTTTTTTCAAGGTGGAGGACTGGGAGGACAAATTATAGGAAGGAGAAGATTAGGCTGACAAAAAGGAAAGGAAAGGGATTCATTTTTCCCTAACATAAGAGAACATAAGGAAGGCCAGAAGGAAATACAAATAAGCAGAATAGTTTTGAAATTTATATGTTCTATTTATTGTATACTTACAAGGAAAAACAAGCAATACATAATAAAGATTCATAGTTTCATACTTTTCACAACTTAGTTCAAGCCTGTATTTTGTGACAGAAATCGCCCAAGGATTATTTGATAGGTACTGCTGTCAATCATAGCTATCAACACAGAGAGTTCTGAAAAAGCTGGTTTATTGTATGCTCAGAGCATAGATTTGCTGTATACAAGAAACAGTGGGTCCTGAACAGCAGTTCCAGCAACACTGTGTAGGTTTTGGTTCCATAGGCAGAACAGACCCAGTGGAACTTTACAGAAGGCAGAAGGGGAAGGTGATGATTTACAACATCAAAGAAGAGATATCAGAAGGGGGACATCTGTATCAAGCTAAAACAGGGAACTAGTTAGCAAACCCTGGGGATATCGCTGTATTTGCAAACTAACCTTTAACACTAGACCAGCTCGTCTTAAGTAAATGGCTGTAAGAAAGTTAAGTCAAAGATAAACCAAAAAGTCTCTTATCAAAATTTTCAGGTTAAAGTTCTAAAATAGCCAACATTAAACATTTCATTTTCCATCTCCCTGACTATACATGGGCTCCATACCTGGAATGTACCTCATCTTCACTCTGCCTTGTACAATCCTTAGCTCCTGCAAGGCCCACTTCAGTTGCCAGCTTCTGCATGAACTCTAACTTGTACTACTACACCACCACCATTATATACTAATTAGTGTCTTACCCCTAGAAATTACATCCTATTTACTTAACTGAGTGTGCATTATTTCTCCCCAATTGAATCTAAGCCTGTTAGAGCATGGATTTGTTTCATTTTGTTTGTATTAGTGGCACCTGGAACAATGTCTCATATATTGTTATTTTCAATCTTGTCTGACTCTTCATGACTCCATTTGGGGTTTTCTTGGCAAAGATACTGGAGTGGTTTGCCACGTCCTTCTCCAGCTCATTTGGCAGATGAGGAAACTGAGGCAAACAAGGTTGAGTGACTTGCCCAGGCTTACCCAGCTAGTAAGTGTCTGAGGCCAGATTTGAACTCAGGAGGATGAAACTTCTTGACTCCAGATCCAGCACTCTAGCCACTGAGCCACCTAGCTGCCCAACAACAAGAGACCCGATGTTGATTAGAAAGTGAAAGGAATACAAGATCCCACTGCACTAATTCTTTGTTGACTATGACAAACCATTTGGTTTGATAGAGCAGAACATCACCTTAGATGTACCTGACAAGGTACCTCCCATGCATGTATCAAAATAATGCAAAATTCCTTGAAAATGCCACATTAGAAATAATGTTGTTCCATGGCCTACTAATTATTAATATCAACCAGTCATACATGTGGGAAATATCTACTCATCAAAAGTGGTTGCCATTCATGGATGATACACACCATAGAGCATATATAAGAGAAGAATTTCTTGTAGATGGTGATGTCCTTCAGATGTTTCTGTTTGTAGTGGATATCCTGACTTCATCAAGTTGAGTAACATTGTAGAGCCTCCTAAATGAAATCCATAATCATTCAGAAGGTTTCGTCTTACTAGCCAAACAGAGAAAAACAAGCGAATAGAGAATGCATAATGTCCAGACTATGATATTCAGCTGGATATAATCCAAAGAGTCGGTTAATAGGTACATATGCTTAGGGCAGAACATGGAGATGAACAATGAATTAGGCTAAGGATTAAACAGCATGAGGAAGTAAAGTTTTGAAAAATTACCTTTAATATTGCCAAGCTTCTCCTAGAAACAAAAGTCCATCTTCTTAAAATCAACGTATCTTTGTGCTATTGTATGGCTGTCAATAATAGACTCATATAATTTTTGAATATTTTTTTAAATTGTAGGTCCCCAAAGCAGTAATATAGAGATACAGATGATCATAAGAGAGAGTTCACAACTCATCCAAACCTTCTCATTATTTGTGTCCTGTACATGTTTATCCAAAAATTTCCCAAAACAAATTTAATCGATACTCTGAAGCATTCTCTCTAGGACTTTTTACATTTTTGACTATCAAGACATCTCTTAAGCTTGAGTTATTATTGCTATTGTAATTTTAAATGTTAAAGTATTTTGAAAAGTTTTTTTAAGAATCATACGAAAGAGGGAAATTATTAAGCAAATAACAATCTCTTTAAAGTAAGGAACTTTAACCTTATTCACCTTGTGTGTTAATAGGATGCTACATCTCACATTGTAATGACGATTTATGAATAATAGTTAGCAAATTACAATTTATAAATTATCATTATAATTATATAGTGGTATATATATTATAATGATAATTTATAAATCAACATGTTGTTTATGAAGAAAGGAATAAGTACATTTACTGGGAACATTAGTGAATGAGGCAAAATAAGTTGAATGCCAAGAAAAAATCACTAGACCTATTCTATGTATTGATTATTCTTTGTGAAAATGGAATATGTAGCCACAGAGGCATCCTCATGAAGTAATGATTTCATGTATCAGGAACTTCCCAAGTGAAGGGTAAAAGACTCAACTTGTAGAGAAAATAGCATAATAAAGTCGATTTTTAAAAGGAAACAAAGTCCATTTATAGTAATTGGACACTTAGAGTATTGTGCCAACACTTTTTTTTTTAAGTTTAATCACTTAGATGGATATCTTTCTAACAGGTATTACATGCTTCTCTACCTTTTAAAATAGTGTAATGAACCTCACATAATCTCTTCTTAATGTCCCTCAGGGTAGAGTTAGTGACATCCTGAGGAGTTATTGACGTGTATAAGGATTTTTGCCCTGTTTTAAATGGCCTCAGATTGCTCTGTTTTGGGAATTCTCATCAGCTTTTGATCATTTTTCTTTCTCTTCCTTGCTCTTTCAGGGTGCCAGCCATCTCGTCTCCCAGTTATCAATATAGCTGTTTCACTTTTTCCTTCTCCACTTCCCCTGCTTCAATTTCTAAACTGTTATTTCAAATAATCAGTAATACAGGAAATGAATGACATACAACGGAGAAAGACCACAAGTGGCAGACACTATAGAGGGAAATTGTAAACACTTAAATGAAATTTGTTCAATACAATGATGATAAATTTGTATTAAGCTTTTGTACTAAATCTTAATATGCCAAAAACCCATTTGTTTTACATTCTCTGGGTTTTTTAAAGCCATTCTCTACATGGTATAGATTGCATGTCTGATCCATTACTGACCTACAGATGGCATGAAACAGTTTTTAGTTATACTATTGATTTTTATTTTTCTCTGAGCCATTATTAAGGCCCAACTTACCAAGTAGTGCCTCACGAAACTTTTCCCTTAAAAGATAGCTGAGCACAGCGAAAAGAAGGCTGGACTTTGAGTCAAAAAGACAGGTTCATATCCCACCTCTGATACTGCTTGTGGCCATGCACAAGTCACTCGGCCTGGCTAAGCCTCAGTTTTATCAACTGTTGGTTGGGGACTGGGATGGTATAATATACTTAGAGTCTTTTGCAAGTCTTAAAAAGCTGTATTAAGTGTCAGCTATTATTAAAAGCTAAGTCATTTTGCAAAGTGCAGAGGAAACTATTCAAAACTTAATGAAGTTAATTCTTCTCCTAATTTTCAGAGCTATTTTAAGATTTTTCCCTATACACACAATTCTTCTCTCATGCCTACACAAAGTAATTATTGTAACCGTTTTAAATACCCTTTGGTTACAAGTTTCACAGCTGTCCATAACCAGTCGGCTTTCTGGAGACCAAAGCAAAACAGATGGAAATACAAATGGGAGTTTATTCTGACTGGTTATATCATACTATAATTTTAGTAACAGGGGAAAAATCAATAGTACATGGTTAATGTGAAAAAGCCACATATGACAGATGCTATCAAGAGAAAATGGAGAAACACTATGGAATAAATAAAATGCACTTCCTTCACCAGCTTAGTAAACAGGTTTTATTTACAGACTCTGTAAAATGTATAATGTAGGATTGGCACTTAAAAACAGAACACCCCTTCAACGTTGCATATAATACAAACCTGATTTGATAATTCAGTGATTCAACAAACATTTATTAAGAGCATACAAATTGCAGAGAAGGAATAAAAATGAATAAGATGCTATTCTGGCCTACATGGAGCTCATAAAATGTTATCTTTATATTTAGTGGGAAGACAGTACATACGCAATAACCATAATGTAAAATAGATTATAATATATGCATAAAAGAAGTAGAAACAAAACACAACAAGATTCTTGGAAAGAAAGATGGTTTGAGAAAAGCAAGATACAGCTTTAAGGTATGCATATGCTGAAGCAATGTTCAACTGCACCAATACTTTAGAATGCTTTTTTTCTAGTAATTCTTCAGGTGGCAGTTCTAATCTTGTCTTCTCTGTGAAACCTTTTAAAATTATTGCACCACAGGTTGCACCATATTCTCGCCTTTTCAGATACTCCGAGTACCTTCTGTTCATGCTACTCTTTTAATCCCTAATCAATTTCAACCTTACCTCTACTTAATTTCATCATTGTGTATTATATTACTGGGACAACCTCTCACCTCTGTGCCTTTACAATGACTGTCCCCCCCAAGGCTGGAATGCACTCTCTTTTTACATCTGTCTCATCTGAATCCCTGATCTCCTCCAGAACTCCGTTTAGGAACTCTATTCTAAATGAGGACTTCCTTGATCCCCTCAGAGTTGCTAGTGACTTCTCCCTAAAACTCCTTTGTACCTTTACTTTTGTATTTTGTACTTTTTTTCTATTTTACATATGTGTATATGTTGTCTCCTAGCCAGACTGTAAGGTCCTTGAGGATAAAAACTGTATTTATTTTTATTTTTATATCTAGGACCTAAGTGCAGTGGGTAGAGGGCTGTGTGACCCTGAGCAAATTCATTTAACCCTGTTTGCCTCAATTTTCTCATCTGTAAAATGAGCTGGAGAAGGAAATGGCAAATCATCCAGTATTTTTGCCAATAAAACCCCAAATGGGGTCATGAAGAGTTGGACATGAATGAAATGACAGAACAGTGTCAGTGAGTGGCACACAGTGGATGCTTAATAAATGCTTGCTGATGGCAAGATTAATTCTCTGGTGCCCTCTCTCCAACAATAAGAATGTTTGCCCTCAGATCTCAGAGAGCACATTGCTTTGTAATTCTTTGTAACCTCAGGTGTTGCTGTGAAGCTCAAAGCCGACTAACAGACAGCTCTCCTCATTTATCCTCTCAGTCATCAAGGAGTAAGGGCCAATGTTTACTAGATCACACCTATCTCTGTCCGCTGGGCTGGCTGAAGAGGACTCCCTATCTTTTGACCTCTTCTCTTGCTTCTAATTGCCTTTCTTTGGGTAAGGGGCAGAAATATTTATCATAGGGGTCACCTCCTAGTAAGAAACAGCTCATTTATAAGAACAGATTAGCACCTTATGTCTTAAATAGGTCCGTATCCATGTGGGATCCTTTCTATGCTCTTTTAGGAAAGTTATTAATGAAATACAACATAGTACATTTGCCCCCATCTTGAATGGTGTCTGTGAAGAGAGTCAGGCAGAAGTAAGGAGGGGCAGACTAAGGCAGAGGATTTGTGGATGGCAGAGGAATAACAGCATGCCTGGGCTTTACCAAGGCAACCAATGTCTTCAGCCCCTGTAGCTCAACCAATGACAAGCCAAGAATCTCTCCTACAATTTCCCCCACAAGTGGTCATCCAGTTTTTATTTAAATATCTCAATAAGAAAGAAAAAACTCCAAAGGTAGCCCATTCCACTTTGGGAGAACTCTAATCACTACTAAATTTATCTTTATGTTGAGCCTATTTCTGATTCTCTTTGATTTCTACTCATTGTTCTTAGCCTTCTGGGATTATGAAGTGGAAGTCTAATCTCTTTTCTACATGATAGACCTCCAAATAGGGAGAAGAGAACAAGCATTTAATTAAAGACTATTATGTGTTAAATACTATGCTAAACGTTTTCCAAATATCATCTCATTTGATCCTCACAGCAACCCAGAGACTTTTTTTAAGAAGTAGGTGTTACTATTATCCTCATTTCAGAGTTGAGGAAACTGAAGCAAACAGAGGTTAAGTGACTTGCCCAGAGACACATAGCTAATAATGGTCTGAGGATGAATTTGAACTCAAGTCTTCCCGATTCCAAGTCCAATGCTCTATCCACTGCACCACCTAGCTACATAGCTAGGAAGATAGCTATTCTGTTACCTCCTCTCTATGTTAAATATCTTCAGTCCTTACAATCTTTCTCTCCTCCCCAGATCTGTCCTCATACTAGGGGACTTCAACATTCCTAGTGATATTCTCTCAAACACCATGCAAGACAGCTAGGTGGTGCAGTGGAGAGAGTGCCAAGCCCAGAGTCAGGAAAACTCACCTTCTTGAGTTCAAATCTGGCCTCAGACACAGACACTAGCTGTATGACCCTGGGCAAGCCAACCCTGTTTGCCTCAGTTTTCCCATCTGTAAAATGAGCTGGAAAAAGAAATGGTAAACTACTCCAGTATCTTTGCCAAGAACACCCGAATGGGCTCATGAAGAGTCAGACACAACTGAAATGACTGAATAACAACAAGCACTCTCACCTCACAGTTCCTGCACTTACTCATTTCCCATAACCTACTCCTCAGCCACACACAAAGATGGTAATATCCTAGATCTTGCCATCATCCACAAATGGACTCCCTCCCTATTCATGAACTCTGAAATTCCCTTATCTGTTCACAATGTATTAGCTTTCCACCTCTCCCTCTGCTTCCCAATACCAAACCCTCTTCTTCATCCAGAGTGACCTCCAATCCCTCCATACTTAATTGTATGCCAGGCTATCACCCTTGAAACACCCACACTCTCCTCCTTTCCCCATCTTAACTGCTTGATGAACCGGTTCAACTTTACACTGTACTCTTCTCATGAGTCCCTTGTCCCCTTGTCATATCTCACCCTCCACCCCACCTCCCACCATATTCAATCTGTTGCCAACATCTATTGATTTTACATTCAAAGCATTTCTTATGTATACCCTCTTCTCTCTTACAACACTGCCACAGTGCTCCTCACCTCGTACCTGGATGATGGCAGTATCGTGATGGTAGGTCTGCCTGCCACAGGGCCCCATTTAAATCCATTCTTCCCTCATCTGTCATTGTCATCTTCCTAGAGCTCAGATCTGACCTTGCCGTTCAATAAACTCCAGGGGTTCCTATCATCTCTAGGATCAAATATAAAATCCTCTGTTTGGAACAAAAAGCCCTCCATTTCCTGCCCTTCATTTCCAGTCTTCTTACACCTTGCATACTAACCCGCCCCCTTCTTGCCATGTACTCTGTGATCCAGTGACACTGGCTTCAAGACTGTTCCTCAAACAAGACACTCCATTTCCTAACTCCAAGCATTTTCCCTGACAATCCTCCAAGCCTGGAATGCTCTCTTTCCTCATCTCCGCCTCCTGCCTTCCATGGCTTCCTTCAAATCCCAGTTAAAATCTTACAAAAAGCCTTTCCCAATCCCTCTTAATTCTAGTGCTTTTATTCTGTTGATTTATTTCTGATTTATCCTGTATATGTATATATATATATATATATATATATATATATATATATATATATATATATATGTTTGTATGTTGTCTTCCCCCTTAGACTGTGAACTCCTTGAGAGCAGGGATTGTCTTTTACCTTTCTTAACATTCCCAGAGCTTTGCACAATGCCTGGTACATAGTAAGAGCTTAATAAATGTGTATTGATCGACTGACTTCCACAGGTTACCTTCTTCTGGACAAGGTCTAATTTGTCCATTTCTTTCCTCAAATATGGTTTCGAATTTGTATGCTAAATGTGAGCCAAGGAAGAGTATAGTATTATACTGATCTCATTCTGGTCATGATGGTTCTCGAAGAAGCTCAAGATTGCTCAAGTTTTCTTTGTTCTCATCTCAGATTATTTGCTCATGTTGAATTTACAATCCACTAAAACTTTTCACAGAACCTGTTGTCTAGTCATGCCTTCATTCTCCTATATTTGTGAAGTTGATGTTTGGCATCCAAGTATAAGACTTTACATCCCTAACTATTAGATTTAATTTTATGCAAACTGACCCATTATTCTAGCTTGTCTAAAATTTTTAGATCCATATTCTTGTCCAGATTATTAGCTATTTCTCCAAATATCAGGTCTTTTCTAAATTTGATAGGCATGCTACTTAAGCTTTCAATCAAGTCACTGATTTAAAATGTTGAACAAATACAATGTCAAGAATAGATCCCAGAAACACTTTACTACTAGGTATTTCCTTTCAAATTGACTTTTACCCACTCATTAATGTTGGTTCTAGTCATTCAACATTTCCAAATCCTCCTAAACTTGCTATCATTTAGCGTCATCCCCATATTATACACAAACACAATTTCAGAAAAATGGCCAAATCCTTTGCTGAAAAACAAAACAATGAATGTTTTTTATCTAATGTTCATAGCTCCCTAAATGTCTAGCAGAGTGTTCTTCACACTGTAAGCTCTTTTAATATATAGTCTTAATGTTGTTTTGGTATAGGTTTTTATATCTCCTACTGTGCTTTAGCCTTGGTTAGACTTCCTCTAATTGCATATAATTGTTTTTGAGAATGTGGATAGCTAAGCACAAATGTATGAGTAATTCAGAAAAATATTTTTTAAAAGGCTTTGTATGTTTTGAATCCCCATCCACTGGGGAAGAGATGGATCTTAATAACAAGGCCCAAGGGAATACATCTTGGAGGAAGAGAGTACGTCTGAGAGAATGACTTACCAATTGGTCTTTGCAGTCAAGCCAGACTTTGTGAACTTCATCCTGGACAGATAGGCTTGACCATCACACACCACTTACACTCAGTACAGACCTTGTCTACCTGCTTTGTCTTCTCTGATCCAAGTACATGCAGAGGTTCTAGTGCATATCCCCATTATATGGCCCCAGCTGTGTCCTTCTACTCTGCACCCATTGCTAACAGTACCAAGATCTGAGGCAGACTCCTAGAATTCCTAAGAACAAGGATAAGCCAAGCAAACCAATCAATCCTGGAATCCAACAAATTCAAATAGAAAAGAGAATAAACTCAGGGGCTCAACTACTTTCCCTTTTTATTCAATAGATCTGTGAGTTCAGCTTCAAGTGCTGAAATACTTGGTGGCAGTGATTAATTTCTAACAAATGAGACAGGTGTGTTCTTTCTGTAGGTAGGAGTCAATGTAATAGCTCAATTTCTTGATCCCATTTTATCAGACGTGACACCCTGAATACACTTCAAATCTTACGACAAATGCATTTCAAAAGAAAAATCAAGCTTGAAATCTGAAACTTATAAATGTATATTTTACCAAATGCCAATCATTATTTGGTAAGTGATTTAAGTTGGTCTGATTCATTATGCAATCCTGAGCGGAAGAAAGTTACTTCAAATTGAAAAGAATTGACTTGCCCGAAGTCTGGGACTGCATGTAGCTTCCAAGAGTGCAATTTAGCCCATTACCCTTAATTCAGTTACAGTTTTACTTTCACCAATGCTTCCAGCCAGGTTACAACCTCCCGACCAAAAGAAAAATTGCTTCAAGACTTGCCGCTATTCTTCCATTTTAAGATAAATGCAGGTGACATCAGTACAAATGTGTGTTATACACTATATTGTGCTATTCTCCCTCCTCAAGTCAAATGATAGATTGAATTTTGGATTTCAAGTTTCTCTTGAACTTTTTCCTTTCTACATTAGTGAGTTGCCTAAGTGTTATCTGGAGAAAAAGAAATCCTCTTCTTCTTCCCTCTTCCTGAAGCAAAACAATGGTGGATAAAAACTAAGATTTAGAGATAGAAAAGATAGTAAAAATTATCTGGTTCAACTCTTTCATTTTTCCAGCTGAGGAAACTGATTCCCAGAGAGATTAAGCAACTTGGAAAACATCACGGATATAGTAACAAAGCCAGAATTCTAACCTGATTCTAGATCCTGGATACTTTACCATACATTGTATTGCCTCTCCCAGAGAGGTGCACTAGCTTCCAGTCCCTTCTTACACTTGGGAGAAAAGGTATAAAGTGTTCCTATCAGCGGGGTTCAGCAGGCATAACCCCCAGTATTTATTTTGCTTAACACAGAGGTTGCCTGGATTTTCAGAACAAAATCCTCAAGGCCAAAGAAAAAGCAAATAGTGCAAATAGTTCAAATAGCTCATATAGTAAATAGTGCCTTCTGCAGCAGTCGGACCCCTGACAGGAGTAATTGGGGGAGAGGATCCAGTCACATGAAGCAAAAGTTAGGGAAAAAAGATTTTTCTCAGGGTAATTTTCTACTTACTCGCAACTGCAAAACCACATTTCAGCTTAGCAATCACGATGTTGCTTAGACGCACTAAAAGTGGAACAAATGTTAGTTTTCATCCTTACATCTGTAGCCAGAATGGACTTTGTTTTCTTTGAATGACTCAGCTTGCCTCGTTGAGCTTCCCTGGACGCTGGGGCTTGCTCTTCCGGGGCAGGAGGCCCAGCCACCGTGCCAGGGATCAGAGAGCTTCCTGTGTGATAAGTCGTGGGGCTGGCTGAGGGAGGTGTGTTAACGTGGTCTACGCTGGGGGAGGGGCCAAGTCAAGAACCAATCGGCCCTGGTCGTTCAGGCGGCGCTTGATGACGTCAAAAACTCTATAAAAGGGGAGAGGACAGCTTGAAGATCCTCCTTTCCTTTTCCGGTTGGAGCCAGAGACACCTACAGCCGAAGCTGAGCTGCCGGTAGCAGAGCTGACTAGAGGCTAGTGGGTAATCTTCTTACTGTAGAGGGGAAGCATGTATACAATTTTGCCTTATACCATCTCGCTTCTCTGTGGCCTCCTGGTTACTCTTATAAGGCGGACTTATTGGGCCTGGAAGCTTTTGATGAAAATATCAAAATGGGGACGCTGGTTTGTGGGCTTGTTATTGTGGAGTGTAAATACATGCTTTAGTTCTCCTGCCTTCTGCCTAGAGAATTCCTTATATCCTGCGGTTCCGGACCTTTCAGGCACATATGAGATTCTCTTTGAAATCATAAATTCTGTCTTCCTAATATATTTGGCGACGAGGTGGATGGGATCACTAGATATAGGATCTCTGTTCAGAAGAAGAAGAACTTCAGAGGAAGAGATGAATATCCCAGGGTGGGAGGATCCATTTTATTCCTCCTTAGCAAAGGAATTGGCTAAAAAAGCCGGACCCTGTGAAAACTGGGAACCAAGGCTACAGAGAGGAGATCCTAAGGATTTGGAAAGGTGTTTACAAGAGGTTGGGATTCAGTCAGGGGCATCACTATCTAGTTAAAGCTGGATAGTGTTATCAGCCTACCGGCTAGTATATGAAAGATTGAGATTAAGTGAAAGAGATGGGGACACTCCTATCCCACAGCAAGAAGGGGAATCTCAGATAGCAGGAGAACAAATTGCTGCTCAAGAACCCACTGACTCAGATGAGAACTTTTCTATTAATGTGGCTAGGAGCAACAGGAGGCCAAATAAGCCAAGAGTGCATCCCAACTCAGCCCAGACCAAGCCTGACTGCCTGCTTTGTCCTTGCCATGGTGGCAGGGGAAACGAGTGGGGGGAAAATGAGACAATGTTAGGGGCTGAGACAGAAAACGCTACTAGGGTTCAGGACATCCCTCGCACAGAGAATGGGAGATGATTAAATATTCAGACAAGCGTTCGTCCTGTAGAGAGGAGGAGGACAGAAACCCGAGGTGGCAATTTAGTTACGAGGGAATTTCAGGAAGATTTCTCACCACAAGAGGTCACAGATATTTTGAGTAGATTCAGCCAAAGAGTAGGAGAACCATTAATATCTTGGATGGTAAGGCTCAGTGATCAAGGGGCCGGTGGAATATTAGTAGATAAGAGGGACTGTATGAGATTCATAGGTATCAGCCACGATCCTCTAGTTCAGCAAGCTTTTAGGGAACATCATCAGCAAGGAGATGATGCTAGCAGGACTACCCTGTTGGCATTAGCTGCTGCGAGATGCAATAAGAGATATACTAATGATTCTATGTGGCCCACTGAGCACAGACCCTGGTATTCACTTAAAGATTGTATCATGAGACTAAAGGAGGAGGTAATGAAGACTGCTATTATGACAGGAACTGCAGACAAATATTACAATGATCCCATAGGAATCCCTCATAGGAATTTAATAATTAGGACAGCTCCACCTGCTTATAAACAACTAATTTTGAATCTGTTACTTGGGGCAATAGGGACCCATCTTACAGAGGTGATAAATAAGATTTTACAGTTACATGACTTAGGAGACTGGGGAAGGGACAGATCTCCTCGAGAGAGAAGGGTGAATAGCCAGCAAACTTGGTGCCAAAATGGAGTGACAAGAAAACAAATGTTCACTGCTCTATTGAGAGCAGGGGTAGGTTTTGAAATGATAGATGGCATTCCAACCAATGAATTGTACAGGATGTACCGAGATAAAGGACTCGATAACAGGAGAGATAGGGAAATAAGAACTGCCCCTGCAAATGCTACAGATGTTGAACCTTCATACCCAAGTGAATCACATGCTAGGGAATACTGGGAAACAGGCCAGGCCCCAGCCCAAATTAAGGAAATACGTAAGCTGGATTGCAGACCTCACATTAACTTGACCATATATTGGAAAAATGGGTCAAGTACAGTAACTAGGGCATTGATAGACACTGGGGCCGAGGCCACCCTTATCTATGGGAATCCAGACAAATTCAGCCATGGCACTCCTGTTACCATCACAGGACTAGGAGGGACCGAAATATCAGCCAGACAAGTTAAATTGATGATGAAAATTGGACAGTTGCCCAAGAAAGAATATAGTGTGGTTATTGTGCCTATTCCTGAATACATCATTGGAATAGACATTTGAAGGGTACGACCTTAAATTTACCTGAAGGGAAATACCAATTTGCTGTGAGGAAAATAGACATTAATGCAGTCTTAGTGGGGAAAATCAAGATGGATCCAATCACTTTGCCCGAACCCTCTGAAGTAATTACTTTGAGGCAATATCATGTGCCAGGTGGGCAAGATGAAATTGCCAACACTATAAGAGAATGTGTTGAGGCAGGAGTGTTAGTCCCTACAACTACTCAATGGAACAACCCTGTCTGGCCAGTCCGAAAGTCAGATGGGACATATAGGATGACAGTAGATTATAGACAGCTGAACAAAGTGACTCCTCCCTTGTATGCTGCTGTTCCAGACACGGTTACTTTAATAGAGAGAATACAAAAACATGAAGGGACTTGGTATGCAGTTATTGATTTGGCCAATGCCTTCTTTACGATCCAAATAGACCCCAAGCAATGGAACCAGTTTGCTTTTACTTGGCAAGGCCGACAGTATACATTTACACGCCTGCCACAAGGATATATTCATAGCCCAACTATTAGCCACAGGATTGTAGCTGAGCATTTGGATGAATTAAAGCTACCTGGTATACAGCTTACACATTACATAGATGACATCGTGATACAGGCAAAGAATATAAAAGAAGAGGAGGAGAGTTTAGCATTATTAATTGACCATATGAAAAGCAAAGGATGGGAAATCAACCCCGCAAAGGTTCAGGGGCCAGCTCAAACTGTCAAATTCTTGGGGATACAGTGGAATAGAGGACTGCGAGAAATTCTCCCACAAGCCCGACAAAAAATTCAGGATTTTCCCACCCCTACTAATAAGAAAGAGGCCCAAAAGTTCATAGGGCTATTTGGTTATTGGAGACACCACATCCCACATTTGGGACAGATTTTAAAACCCTTGTATAAAGTCACCAGAAAGACATATGAATTCGATTGGGGCCTTGAACAAAGTAGAGCTTTTGAGGAAGCAAAGGCTGCTATACAATTAGTTCTGGACTTATGGCCTATGCAAAATGGGCCAGTGGAGTTACAAGTGACTGTACAAGATGACTATGCAAATTGGAGTCTGTGGCAAAAACAACAGATTCGAAGTGTACCTTTAGGCTTTTGGTCAAGGAAACTGCCCTCATCTGGAGTGCAGTATACGCCTTTTGAGAAGCAGCTGTTAGCTGCATATTGGGCTTTAGTAGAAACTGAGCAACTAACCCTGGGTCATGAAGTGATATTAAGGCCTGGAATTCCAATTATGACTTGGGTAATGAGTACCCCAGCTTCTCACAGAATTGGACATGCACAAGAGGCGAGCATAATCAAATGGAAGTGGTATATTCAGAATAGGTCCAGAGCAGGCAAAAGTGGAGTTTCTGCTTTACATGAATCGGTGGCGAACATTGGCACTGAGAGAAATGAAAAACCCCTTGAATCTAAGCAACAGATGGTGCCATCCTTAGTGAAATGGAATAATGGGTATGATGGACTAAGTGTAGAACAGAAGAAACACACTTGGTTTACTGACGGGACACCAAATATTTAGGACAGAAGAGACATTGGAAAGCAGTAGCCTATAACCCCTGTACTAGGCGAACTCTGAAAAGTTCTGGGATAGGGGGAAGTACCCAATATGCTGAACTGATGGCCGTACATCAGGCCATCAGAATGGAGAAGGGAGGACAGTGTCATATATTTACTGATTCATGGGCGGTAGCTAATGGATTAGCTACTTGGATGCCTATATGGAGGAATCAGAATTGGGAGATTCATGGCAAACAAGTTTGGGGTAAAGAGTTATGGGAAAATATATGGGACATGTCTTTGGTTACGGATTTGTCAGTTTTTCATGTTGATGCTCACGCGACCCTGACCACACCAGAGCGTGAGTACAATGCACACGCGGATCGACTAGCAAAGATTGCCACTGAATGTATTGTCCCTACTCCAACTCCAACTGATGACTCAGCCTTAGCAAGATGGGTCCACCAGACTGCCGGCCATTTAGGGGTCCAGGCCACCCACCGATGGGCACAGGATCGAGGTATCAGTATCTCTCATGCGTTGTTAAAACAAATAACAGAGGAGTGTTGTATATGTCAATTAGAAAAAGAACGAACTCTTCCTAGGATAGTAACTGGAGAAATAGCAAGGGGAAAAGTTCCAGCCCAAATTTGGCAGATAGATTATATTGGCCCACTACCCCAGGATAAAGGATGTAAATATGTATGTACGTGTGTTGACACCTATTCACGTGTACTAGTGGCTTGTCCTTATAAGGACGCAACTCAGAAAAACACCTGTAAAACCCTAGATATTGTAAGTTTATACTATGGAACCCCAATGCAGATTCAAAGTGACAATGGGTCACATTTCAAGGGCAAAGAAGTGAAAAGATATTGTGTGTTGAATAATATAGAATGGATATATCATATTCCATATTACCCACAAGCGTCTGGGCTGATTGAAAGAATGAATGGATTGTTGAAAGAACAGCTGAGAAAATTAAGCTCTAATAATTCATATCAACATTGGAAGGATAATTTGTCTATTGCCTTACGTAATTTGAATAATAGGCCCTTAGTGGGGAGTACACCTCTAGCCAGAATGATGACCCCAAATTTGCAGATTAGAGAACAGCAAATACGTGAGATCCAAAATATTGAATTTTGGACTGTGAGGGAAGATGTCCCCCTACCATGTCCAGGAACACCTGGTTCGGCAGGATATGATTTACATTGTATAAAGAATTTTAGGTTGAATAGGAAAGAGATAAGAAAAAGCCCTACTGGAGTATGTATGAGAATCCCCAAGAATCATTTTGGACAGATATTACCTAAACCAGGATTAGCAGCTCAAGGAGTACATGTATTGGCTGGAGTGATAGATTCGAATTATCAAAAAGAAATTGTTGTGACACTCCAGAATTTGGGTGAAAAACCTGTACAATTTGGTAGGAATGATAGGATAGTTCAAGTGATTATTATCCCCTGTGAAAAAATACCCTTTGTGAAAACTGACCCTCCTCCCAGAATAACTACTAGAGGGGCAAAAGGGGCTTGCTCCATTGATAGAGTAAAGTTGGGAGCTAAGGTATGGGTAAAACGGAAGCCAGATGATATTCCAAAGGCTGCAGAAGTCATAGCCCATGGGAAGAACAACACTGTAACAGTTGTCTATTCAGGGGAAGATAATTACCAAATCATGCCCCTGAACCATATATTTTACCGTGAATAGGGCTATAATATTAGATTCACGGACCCCACAGGTATGGCTGATGCTGGTAATTGACACAAGCCACTCAGAGGGAAAGTGACTTTGTGTGATTAATGGATGAAAGCTTGTACATCTGGGGAAAGGCTGGGAGGACAATCCTAGTCTATCTGGGATGGGATCCTCCTGGTTTCCCTTGTACATATGGGGAAAGGCTAGGAGGACAATCCTGGTCTCCATCTAGGGTGGGATCTTCTTGGCTTAGTTTCCTCATTGTGTTCTGTTTAAAAAGAAACATTTCCCATCTGAGTTTGGCTCTGATATTGGATCTCTGCATAACTGAAATTTGAACTAAACTAGAGATGATTTTATTTGAAGGATAATAGCCCATACTTGCCTACTCTTTTTGTTCTCTGTTTTAGTTAACCTTGTCGCTAGTTCTGTCTCCTGCAGGTTTAAGCACCCTGCAGTTTCCGGTGACTGCCTAAGCACGTAGCATTCTTGGAATTCCTGCCAGCTCGCTAAAGAACTGAACTCTGGAATGGGACTCTTTGGGGCAGGGACACCTCTACATCCAATTTCAGCAAGAAGAAGCTATGGAAAATGAGACCTTCACCCATTACCCCAAGATTTTGAACCCCAATTGTTTGAGGGGGGGAATGATGATAGTGTTCTGTGTACTTATTTTGTGTTATCCTTGCTAAATTGTTTTATTGTTATGATATTATTGATGCTATGTACTGGATACGAAGATCTAGGGGTGGACATTTGAATTATTAATAATTATTTTGGGATGATTGCTTGAAGAGATTATCTGGCTGGAATCTAGGGGTGGATCACATTTGAATCGTAAACCAATAATGTCACTGAATGATATGTTTTGCTTTATTGTGAATGATATGTTTTAGTTTCCTGCATAATTGGATCACAGTGTTCTAGGATATATAATTTAATTTGAATTATGATTGGATTGTGCATCCTAGAACATTGTGAGGGGTGGAGTGTAGCCAGAATGGACTTTGTTTTCTTTGAATGACTCAGCTTGCCTCGTTGAGCTTCCCTGGACGCTGGGGCTTGCTCTTCCGGGGCAGGAGGCCCAGCCACCGTGCCAGGGATCAGAGAGCTTCCTGTGTGATAAGTCGTGGGGCTGGCTGAGGGAGGTGTGTTAACGTGGTCTACGCTGGGGGAGGGGCCAAGTCAAGAACCAATCGGCCCTGGTCGTTCAGGCAGCGCTTGATGACGTCAAAAACTCTATAAGAGGGGAGAGGACAGCTTGAAGATCCTCCTTTCCTTTTCCGGTTGGAGCCAGAGACACCTACAGCCGAAGCTGAGCTGCCGGTAGCAGAGCTGACTGGAGGCTAGTGGGTAATCTTCTTACCGTAGAGGGGAAGCATGTATACGATTTTGCCTTATACCATCTCGCTTCTCTGTGGCCTCCTGGTTACCCTTGTGAGGCGGACTTATTGGGCCTGGAAGCTTTTGATGAAAATATCAAAATGGGGACGCTGGTTTGTGGGCTTGTTATTGTGGAGTGTAAATACATGCTTTAGTTCTCCTGCCTTCTGCCTAGAGAATTCCTTATATCCTGCGGTTCCGGACCTTTTAGGCACATATGAGATTCTCTTTGAAATCATAAATTCTGGGGTGGAGCCAAGATGGCAGCTGGTAAGCAGGGACTAGAGTGAGCTCTGTACCAAGTCGCTCCAAAAACCTATAAAAAATGGCTCTGAACCAATTCTAGAATGGCAGAACCCACAGAACAGCAGAGGGAAGCAGGGCTCCAGCCCAGGACAGCCTGGATTGTCTCTGGGTGAGGTCTATTCCACACGGAGCTGGGAGCTGGGAACGGAGTGGAGCAGAGCCCAGCCTGAGCGGCGTGGACCATCCAGACCAGAAGCTGGGCAGAGGGGGCCCTAGCGCCCTGAATATGTGAGCTACCAGACCCCTCGACCCACAAACACCAAAGACAGCCAAGAAGGTTAGTGGGAAAAGCTGCGGGAGTGGAAGGAATTCGCGGTTCAGCTTCCAGCCCCGGGGGCAGCAGAGGTGGGGCAGCTACAGCTGTTGTTACTTCCGGCTCCAGGCCCACCTGGTGGGAGGAATTAAGTGGCGGATCAGAGCAGGAGTGCAACAGCCTGCTGAAGATCTAAGCCCAGTCTGGACTGGGGGTTCTTGGGGAAGGAGTAGTGCGGGTCTGACAGAGCTGGCACCTCCCCCCCAAACGTGGAACATAGAACTCTTTAGTCTACAAGCAGTCATACCCCACTGAAAAACTCAAGGGTCAAGTTAGTTGGTTGGGAATATGGACAGGCAGCGAAAACACGCCCAGATTCAGTCTCAGACTTTGGATTCTTTCTTTGCTGACAAAGAAGACCAAAACATACAGCCTAAAGAAGACAACAAAGTCATAGAGCCTACAACAAAAGCCTCCAAGAAAAACATGAACTGGCCCCAGGCCATAGAAGAACTCAAAAAGGATTTGGAAAAGCAAATTAGAGAAGTAGAGGAAAAATTGGGAAGAGAAATGAGAAGGATGCGAGAAAACCATGAAAAACAAGTCAATGACTTGCTAAAGGAGACCCAAAAAAATACTGAAAAATACACTGAAGAAAACAACACCTTAAAAAACAGACTAACTCAAATGGCAAAAAAGCTCCAAAAATCCAATGAGGAGAAGAATGCCTTGAAAGGCAGAATTAGCCAAATGGAAAAGGAGGTCCAAAAGACCACTGAAGAAAATACTACTTTAAAAATTAGATTGGAGCAAGTGGAAGCTAGTGACTTTATGAGAAATCAGGATATTATAAAACAGAACCAAAGGAATGAAAAAATGGAAGACAATGTGAAATATATCATTGGAAAAACCACTGACCTAGAAAATAGATCCAGGAGAGACAATTTAAAAATTATTGGACTACCTGAAAGCCATGATCAAAAAAAAGAGCCTAGATACCATCTTTCAAGAAATTATCAAGGAGAACTGCCCTAATATTCTAGAGCCACAGGGCAAAATAGAAATTGAAAGAATCCATCAATTGCCTCTTCAAATAGATCCCAAAAAGAAATCTCCTAGGAATATTGTCGCCAAATTCCAGAGCTCCCAGATCAAGGAGAAAATACTGCAAGCAGCCAGAAAGAAACAATTTGAGTATTGTGGAAACCCAATCAGAATAACCCAAGATCTGGCAGCTTCTACATTAAGAGATCGAAGGGCTTGGAATGCAATATTCCGGAGGTCAATGGAGCTAGGATTAAAACCTAGAATCACCTACCCAGCAAAACTGAGTATCATGTTCCAAGGCAAAATATGGATTTTCAATAAAATAGAGGACTTTCAAGCTTTCTCAGTGAAAAGACCAGAACTGAATAGAAAATTTGACTTTCAAACACAAGAATCAAGAGAAGCATGAAAAGGTAATCAAGAAACGGAAATTGCAAGGGACTTACTAAAGTTGAACTGTTTTGTTTACATTCCTACATGGAAAGATGATGTGTATGATTCCTGAGACCTCAGTATTAGGGTAGTTGAAGGGAATATGCATATATGTATATGTATATATATGTTTATGTGTATATATAAGTGAATGTGTATGTATGTATATATCTATGTGTATATGTATGTGTATGTATGTGTATATATATATATGTGTTTATATATATACATATATATATATATATATATGTAAAAGAGAGGGAGCAGACACAGGGTGAGTTCAAGATGAAGGGAAGATATGTAAAAGAAATAAAATGAAATTAAGGGATGAGAGAGCAACATACTGAGAGAGGGAGATAGGGAGAGATAGAATGGGGTGGATTATCTCGCATAAAGGTGGCAAGAGGAAGCAGTTTTGTGGGAGGAGGGGAGAGGGCAGGTGAGGGGGGAATTAGTGAACCTTGCTCTCATCAGATTTGGCCTGAGGGGGAATACCATACATACTCAGTTGGGTATCTTACCCCACAGGAGAGAAGAGGGAGGAAGATAAAAAAAATAAAAGGCGGGGGGATGATGGAGTGGAGGGCAGATGGGGGTGGAGGTAATCAAAACAAACACTTTGGAAAGGGGACAGGGTCAAGGGAGAAAATTCAATAAAGCGGGATGGGTTGGGAAGGAGCAAAATGTAGTTAGCCTTTCACAACATGAGTATTGTGGAAAGGTTATACATAATGATACATGTGTGGCCTAGGTTGAATTGCTCGACTTCTTAGGGAGGGTGGGTGGGAAGGGAAGAGGGGAGAGAATTTGGAACTCAAAGTTTTAAAATCAGATGTTCAAAAACAAAAATAGTTTTTGCATGCAACTAAAAAATAAGATACACAGGCAATGTGGCGTAGAAATTTATCTTGCCCTACAAGAAAGGAAGGGAAAAGGGGATGAGAGGGGAGGGGGCTGATAGAGGGGAGGGCTGACTGGGGAACAGGGCAACCAGAATATAAGCCATCTTGGAGTGGGGGGGAGGGTAGAAATGGGGAGAAAATTTGTAATTCAAACTGTTGTGAAAATCAATGCTGAAAACCAAATATGTTAAATAAATAAATTTAAATAAAAAAAAAGAAAATGAAGGACAAAAAAAAAAGAAAGAAATCATAAATTCTGCCTTCCTAATATAACATCTCAAAGGGTATATTTTCTCTCATGCTTGTCAACTTTTAGAAATTTAGGAATATACCTTTATGATTATATGAAATCAAAGTCCTAATATGCTGCAACAAACGGATTTTCACAATCCATAATATAATTCCTTTCCAAAGAATGGTGCTCTATAATATAACTTTAGTTTTAAGTTCTACAAAAGCATAATCTAAAATCATTACCCAAAGTCACCCAGGTAATCAACTCCATAGAGTTGTATGAGTGTAACATAAGCTGGCTCTCTTGCTCTCCTTCCTTTCATTCATTCATTCATTCATTCCACAAAGCATGCATTAAGTGTTTACTATTTGCTAGGTACTATGTAAGGTGCTGAAGGACAAAACCCTGCCCTCCAGGGGCTGGCATTCCTTCTATCAGCACATTGTACTATAGTGAGAGTATTGAGACCAATTTAGGAAACACCACATCAGAGAACTGAACAATCTCTCAGCTTCAGGAAATGGGCTAATCCTTGATTTGGGCCATGGGCAGCAGCTATTACTTACTGCTCAATTGCTACAAGCAATTAATCTTTGCTTAATTGCTTAATCTTTCAGACAGTTAATATACCACAAATAATAAGGGCATTAAAAATAATAATAGTGATAGGAATAATAATAATAATCACCCTAAAGGTTTGCAAAGTGCTTTAGGTACATTGCGTCATTTGATCCTCACAAGAACCCTGTAATACCATCATCTCCTTTTACCAATGAGCAAAATGAGTCTCAAAGTGGGCATAAGTAGCTTGTCCAGGGTCACAGGCTAACCTAAGTCCACCTTTCAATCCATTTCTCTAGGAATGAACTTAGGGACTTGCCTGAGCCATTCCATTAAGCTCCAGGAACCTTCTTGGGCCACTTGTAGCTCCATAGGACCTGTCTTTCCTGGACCACCCAGACTACTCCAGAGTAGGGGTGCTGCTGCTGGTTTTTATGGGAACTTCATCTCTGCTATTGATTAAATGTATGGGATTCAGAAGGAAAAGGCCAGCATCACCACTTTCTTGTTCTTTTCATCTTGGTTCCCTGGAGCTCAGATAGAAACAGTCGGGGTACAAGCTGCTCTCCTGCTATTTTTATTTATACCTGATTTTCTTTTGACTATTTGTGTCAGTGGATAAAATGACTGCTTTTTATAAATTAATACAGACTGAGATGTCTGCTCACCCCTCTCTAGGCTCACTAAAAGCAAATTTGGGACACGTCCAGTAGAAGACAGGAAAAGGGGGATGTTGTATGCTTTATTCTGTTCCCACACAGTTTAGTTTTCTTTTTCTAGGTCTCTAAATTTTGAAAGCACATGATTCCAAGAACTTTAGAGAGTACAATTATTGAGTATGGCTATACCTGTTTAAAATATAGTGCTTAAATTTTGATGGCACAATCCTATATTGGGGTGATTTTGTACAACAGTTTTATCTCTGATGATTCTCAGGTTCCAGCACAATTTATTTGTTGGATTCTCAAAGATATTTTGAAGTCTGGATTTAAAGTGCAGAAATTTGTCATCTGTTAGTTTATGAAAAATACAAAGTTGCCAGTGGGCAATTCTGGGCACCAGGTTGGCTCTTGTGAAGAATTTGTTAGGTACTCAACTTTTTCAGTCTTCGTTAACATCTTGTACAGTTCCTACTACATCTTTGCAGGCTCTATATTAATCAAGTCTGAACTCCCTAAGGAGAAACTTTCTGTAATTTTTTGAGATAAAACCTGGTCTTATCTGGTCCTAAATTACTGTCATAAATGCTTCCATTTATGTAAACAAATCTGTAAGATCCAGCAATATATTTGACTCTTCTTTTTTAATGTATTTTTGATGGAACTTATGTGTATTTGCCCCCTGTGGGGCCTTTTATTTCCATCTTGGATCTTATCCATTTCATAGACTCCATTAAGACATAAACCCGTTTCAATTACAGTTAACAAAATTCAGTGGCATATACTTATTTTCAGTCTTTAATCTTCTTCTGTGAAGTGGTAGATTTGTTGCAGCATTATTTCTATACATTTTTAACTTGTTTATTGCATTCTCTGAGAACATCTATAAATTTTCTCCTTACTAATTGACAAGGAATTATTAACTTTTCTACAGCTGCCATGTAGTGATGAGCTTTGTGTTTCATTGATACTATAACAGGATTTTGTTTGGATTCTTTCTAAATTTGCTATCATCTATTTTTCTGTTAGGGCTGCCGCCATTGTTATTACTATTATCATCATGATCATCACCATTATGTGGGTAACTTGATACAATCCTCTTAGTCAAGGCAACATACACTTTGGTACTCAACGACTTCAATCCGAAAGTGGACCACGGAGGAAGGTGGCAAAAGTAAAAGAAGTAAAGGGCTTGTACGCTATCGAGAAACCTCAGTCTTCTCATAAACACTTTCATTAAAAAGAGACTGAGGCATTGGGCACAATGAGCACAGAATGCCACCACCAAAAAAAAGTGGGCATTAAATCAGACTCAGTCTTCTGGTGTACACTCTGTCCACTGACTACTTAGAGATAAAATATTGACACAAAATTATAATATTAGAAGATGCTGCATGCAGTGACAAACTATTCTAACAAAGGAAATAGACAAAGAGTGGAGATAGTCACCCTGAATACAATCATCATCTTTAGAAATTGAATTGTCACAATGAAGAGGAAAAAAGAATCCACCAACCAGCTTACCCAGCAAACACTTGTTCTCCTTCATAAGAAGGGAAAAGTTTGAGCCAAGGATAAAAGTTTTAGAGCTTGAAAAATCACTCATAAAATGCTAACCAGTAGATTAGAAGCATTAAAACTCCCATGAAAAGATGAAATATAGTAGATATGAAAACAAGTGTTTGGAAAGCGTAGCATGGAACCTACTTTAGCCAGCTCATGGCAACAGTGCCCAAAGACAAAGCTGGCAGAAGGTAAACAAATGGATTGAAAATGACATCAGGAGAAACAACTGGACAAGATTGGAAATCGATGCTAAAGGCAAAAAACTCAAATCCGGAGAAGGATCATTTTACAGTGGTAAAACTGTTCTAATCAGCCAGAGGAAGATGCCAAAAGAAAGGGGGTGGTGGGGAGGAGAAGGAATCATACATGATATTTGTTGTTATTCAGTCATTTCAACCATGTTCAACTCTTCATGACACCATTTAGGGTTTTCTTGGCAAAAATTCTGGAGCCATTTGCCATTTCCTTCTCCAGCTCATTTTACAGATGAGAAATTGAGGCAAACAGGGTTAAGTGACTTGCCCAACGTCACACAGCTAGTAAGTGTCTGAAGGCATATTTGAATTCAGGTCGTCCTGACTCCAGGTCTGGCACTCTATCCACTCTGCTGCCTAGCTGTCCACATGTGATATTACTATCCTTACTATCCAAGAAGGCAATCAGAACTACAAAGTCTGGACTCATAGGAAATCTCATTAACATCTCATTAACTGTTTCACCGAAGACTCTGTGTTGTTCAGCAACTCCTTTTTCTGGGGTATGCTAAAGTAGAAGGTGTACTCAAGAAAATGAAAATCACAGATGCAACACACTTGATTGAACGCATAAAGACTGAGTGTGCAAAAATTGACAGCAATGTGGAGTTATTACATCAAGTTCATGTGAATCTTGCAAAGCGCATCAACCTTTGCATCACAAATGATGGAAATCATATTGAAGATGTTATTTGTTAATATTCCAATTAAATAAAATGTTGTTGAAAATTTCATTCATTTCATTTCTTGAAAATATGCATTTTTGCCTATGTGTCCATACTTTAGGAACACCCTGTACATCAATCTGACCCATATCACTACTTTCTCATCTTTATAAATACTTTATAAGAATGATCTGTATACATATCTAGGGTATCTTTGATGAGAATATGAGAAGAAAATAAGCCACCTTTTGCAGATGATTTTCTTCAACAGACCATATCTTTAAAGTCATACAATTGATTTAAAGAATGCAAAATCTCAATGTGTTTCTTGCTTTTTAATAACAAAAAAGGAATTTTTTTCAGTTGAAGATAATGTGGCCTTCAATGCCATTATCTACAAAAAGTATGTTTAAGTTAAGCACGACCATTTTTAAACTTGCTAAATTTTCAAATACATTCAACCAATCTAACAATGGATGCTCAGCAAACTGATGTCTGCTTTCTCCAAAGCTATTTCTGCAGGTTTTTGCTTGTCTATCATGTGCTCTAAGAACATACATCAATCCTATTTCTACTATAGGGCAAAGAAGTTTTCATCTTTCTAAAGCAGCCTTAGGGTGATAGGCCCTGTTTCCTTTAAAGGTGTTAAAAATATATTTTAAAACTATAAAAAGATGTATGCTCAACCAACGTGCTCACCACTGTCATGGAGATTGCCCTGTACAGGATCCATGTAGAAAAGGAATTATTTATAGATGTTGAGTCCCCCCAAATGTTTCTGTTGTGGATGTTAAATTAATTTTATACATCAGTACATATAGATTTTGGCAAGCAATTCATCAGGACGATGAGCGGAGTCCAAAATTGAAATAGAGGACGAGAGCAGTTGGAACTTTCAATGACCCTGATACAAAGCAACATCTTATTATTAATAATAAAAATAGCTAATATGCATATGATGTTTTAGGTTTGCAAAACACTTTTCAAGCACTTTTTATCTTCCCAACAACCCTAGGAAGTAGGTGCTATCATTGTCCCCATTTTATAGGTAAGGAAACTGAGGCAGACAGAAGTTAAGCGAGTTCCTTAGAGTACATAGCTATTGACTATATGAGATTGGATTTGAACTCAGATCTTCCTGAAACGAAGTTCAACCCTCTATACATTGTGTTCTATCTACCTAGTCTCCCTAGCTAACACAGACTGGAAGTTTACTGAAAACCCAATCCCAACACTGAATAGCATGGAAGCTTTGAGCTCCTCCATTTTCAATCTGGGCTGATTCTCCCTTCATTTAGAAATCTGGTAGCCCCCCTCTCCCAGAGGCTCACCATACTGGTCTCAAATTTGGTATGGACACCTAATTGGCTTTAGCCCTACTGCAGCCTGTATGCCATATTACAAGAAATCACAAATAAAAACTGCCCGACAGATGTCAGGAAGAGGGCAAACTGAAACTTGAAAAAATACACCAATCACTTCCTGAAATACCCAAAGGAAAGCTCCTGGGAATGTCAAAGCCAAAACGCCTAGCATCGACATCAAAGAAATAATACCTGAAGCAATCGGAAAGAAAGAGTTCAAGTCCCAAGAAACCACAGACAGGATCATACAAGGACTAGCAGTTAGCACTATAATACAGAGGAGAAGACAAAATCTTGAAATACAATATTACAGAGGGCAAAAAATAAAGGCTTACAACCAAAACTGAGTATTATCCTATGGGGGGGGGGGGGAATGTTTAAAGGAAGGAAGGGTTTTTAAGCATTTATAATGAAAATGCTAGAGCTTAATAGAAGCTTTGAAATGCAAACACAATAGTCAAGAGTAAACTAGAAAGAAAAGTATGGTGTAGTATTTACAAGTGGCTATACTACAACAATATGTTTATATTCTAACATCAGGAAAAGAAACAAATGTCCGTATAAAATACTAATGTCCTTAAGAGGCATTTGTTTTTCAGCCACGTCCAACTCTTTGTGACTCCACCTGGGATTTTCTCAGCAAAGACAATGCAATGGTTTGCCATTTCCTTCACCAGCTCATTTTACAATGAGGAAACTGAGGTAAGCAGGGTTAAGTGACTTGCCCAGGGTCACAAGGCTAGTGAGTGTCTGGGGTCAAATCTGAACTCAGGTTTTCCTGATTTTAGGCCCAGCATTCTATCCACTGAGCCACCTTAAGGTACATAAAGAGAGTTAAATAAGATAAAGACCTGTGGCTAGTTGTTTTGATCTTAGGGTATTCTTCTGCCTCGGTGGCCTTAAAAGAAATAGTAGAAGAGAGAAGAAAGAGAATATATGTCAGAAGAAAAGAGAAAGAAGGGGAGGGAACGTACCATCTCACATAATTGGGATTCAGGAATTGAAGAATATACAAACAAGGAAGAAGAAGTTAGAGAAATGGCCATCGCATGAAATTCATTTTCATCTGAACAGGACAAAGTAAAGTTAAATGTACGAATGCATAAAAGAAAAAAGATGTAGAAATGCATTAGATTAAATGAGAATTACAGATTAATATCATTAATGAATAACAATTAAAAATTTTAAACAGTATCATATTAGACTATAGCAATTCATCCAAAAAATTATTCGTTATCACTAAGTTGGAATTATATCAAGATGACAAAGATAGTTCAACATTAGGAAACTAATCAGCATAATTAGTTATATTAAGTATAAAAACATCCAAAACCACAGGATTCTCTCAATTCATGCAACAACAAAAAGGCCTTTGATTTAGTATAAGACTCATTTATAGTACAAAGTCTAAGAAGCATAGGCCTAGGGGGAACATTTTTAATATCACAAAAAGTAGCTACCTACAACTTAAAGAAAGTATCATATTACTAGGGTTGTACTAGATTTCCCAGTAAATTCAAGAATTAAGAAAGGATACCCATACCTCTGATATTATTTGAAATAGTTCTAGAAATATGAACAATAACAATAAGAGAAAGAGATTAAGAGTGTGAAGACTAAGAGGAGACAAAGCTACCCTATTTGCTGCTGATATGATGATTTACTTAGAAATTCTTGGAGAATTAGCAGAGATACTAGTTAAGACAACAATTTGACTAGTGAAATTGTAGTCTACAAAATAAATCCACAAAAAATCAACAGAATGTCTCTCACAATAAGAGAATCCAATCTATAACAATAGAAAGAGAAATGCCATTCAAAATAACTATAAAATGAATGAAATATTTTGTAGTAAATCTACCAGAACATACAAAATTGTATAGATTCAATTATTAAATTGTCTCTAAAAAAATAAAAACAACTCACATAGTTAGAGGAATATTTGGTATTCATGGCTAGGCATAACAATATAATAAAGAGGACGGCACTACCAAAAGTTATCTATGATTTTGTTGCTATTAATTAATCAGATTCTCAAAGAAATCCTTATATAACTTGATAAAATAATAACAAAATGTATTTGAAATAACAAAAGACCCAGAATATCAGGTCAAATAATGAAAAATGGTAGGGATAAAAAGGAAATTGCACTCCCAGACCTCAGACTATATTATAAGGCAACAGTCATCAGATCTATTTGGTACTGGTTTTCAAAAGAGAGAGAGAAGTAGGATGATGCCACAGATCACACAAGAAAGAAGCAGGAACCATGAAACTCAACAAACCAGTGTCTGATAAACCAGAAAATACAAATTACTTAGGAAAGAATTCCCAAATTGATTAAAATTGCTGGAAAAGTTAGAAAATATCCTAGCTGAAATTAGGCTTAGATCAACATCTTATATCTTAATATTAAAAATTATACCATTAAAAAATTAGAAGAGAAGCAGATCATATACCTTTGACAGCTTTGGGTTGAAGATGTATTCTTAACCAAAAAATGAGATAAAGGAATTACAAAAGAAAATAGATAATTTTGATTGCATGTATTTAATGTTCTACACAAAATTAGTGCTTCTAGGTTAAAAAGGAAAGTTGTCAAATTGAAGGAAACGTTTGTATCAAATAATTCAAGTGTTTAGTATTCAAGATATATAGACTACTAACAAATATGGACATACAGACTTATATAAATATATATATATAATATACACATACACACAAATGTGTGTATATACACATACATACACACATGAACAAAAGCCATTTCCTAATAGATAAGTAATCAAAGGATATGAACAAACAGTTCTCAAAAGAAAAATGACAAATTCTTAATAACCATATGAAAGAATGCTCCAAATAACTAATTATAAGAAAGTCCCTCTAGACATCAAAGTATTTATAACAACACTTTTTATAGAAGCCAAAAATTGTAAACAAAGTAGATGTCCATATAGTTCAGAATGGTTAAACAAATTATAATATATGAACATAATAGAATATTACTGTGCCGTAAAAAACAAATATGATGAATACAAAGAAGCATAGAACAATTTGCCTGAATTGATACTTAGACAAAACTGTTGTTGTTGCTCAATTGTTTCAGTAGTGTCTGACTTTCTGTGACCCCATTTGAGATTTTCTTGACAAAGATGCTGGAGCAATTGAACATTTCCTTCTCCAATTCATTTTATAGATGAGGAAACTGAGGCAAACAGGTCATACAGCTAGTGCTTGAAGCCAGATTTGAACTCATGAAGATGAGTCTTCCTGACTCCAGGCCTGGTGAGCTATCCACTCTGCCACCTAGCTCCCCACGATTACTACAATGCAAGTGGAAAGAATAACCACAAATAATAAAAAGTGAACATTACCAAATTACAAAGAACAATAATGTACTCAAAGAAGAAAATGTGGAAGATGACTTCATCCTACTCCTTTGCAGAGGTAGGAGATCCAGAGCTGGGGAATATTATACATTTTCTGATTTTCTCAATGAATTAATTTGGTTTGCTCATTTTTTCTTTTTTTTTCTTTAAAAAACATACTTGTTATATAGCATAATGGGAAGAGATATAATTGGAGAAACTCTACAACGTAAAAACAAAAAAGATATCCATAAAAATTTATTTTAAAAAATAAAATGCATCAAAATAAATACAATAAACCACAAGAAAATAGCTAGAGACAGAAAGAAGGGAGAGTAATGGTTTTAAGAAGGAAGTAAGAATAAGTAAGGAACTAGTATAATCAAAACAAACTCCAATATGGTATGGTAGATCATGAAGGAGAAAGAGAGAGAGAGAGAGAGAGAGAGAGAGAGAGAGAGAGAGAGAGAGAGAGAGGAAGGGAGAGAGGGAGGAAGGGAGGGAAAAAGGGAGGAAGGGAGGAAGGAAGGAAGGAAGGAAGGAAGGAAGGAAGGAAGGAAGGAAGGAAGGAAGGAAGGAAGGAAGACAGGGAAAGAAAGAAAAAAGAAAGAAAGACAGGGAAAGAAAGAAAGAGAAAAAAAGAAAGAAGGAAAGAAGGAAGGGAGGGAGGGAGAGAGGAAGGAAGGAAGGAAGGAAGGAAAGAATCTTTTTTTTAATGAGACAACTCATAATCAAAGACAGGAAAAATGTACAGAAGATTAAATGAAGAAATATACAGTATTAGTGATGATATTCATGAAGGTGAATGGGATTAACTCACCTATAAAGTAGAAAAGAATAAAAAGGGTGATAATACGGAATCCAACAATACATTATTTAGAACAAATGGATTTGAAACATTAAAATTCACGCAGAATTTTTAAAATAGCTGAAACAAAATTTATTATGCTTCAGGTTAACTAAAAAGAATATTATCTCAAACAAAGCAGTAGTAACAATAGACTATTTTAAAAGGTAGACAAGTAAGTTGCATTATGCTTAAAGACATCATAGGTAATGAAACAGTATCAATACTCATATGAGTCAAATGGCACAGCATAGAAATGTTGAAAGGAATAATTAATTAAATTACAGAGAGCAATTAGAGTCAAACTATAATAGTAGGTGAACTCAATATATACTTTTCATCTAGACAGATAAAGCTAAAATGTAAAGAAGAAAAGAACTAGGGACCTGAATAGAATTTTATTAAAGTTAAATAAATCTCTGGTGATCATCTAATCACTTTCATCAAGAAAAGAAAGAGCTCTTTGGTGAAGGTACCATTGGGCAGCCACATGGAATCAGCAGTCCCCCTGCCTCTCCTCCTCCTGACTCACTGCTGTTTGCTCTCGCCAAATTGGTCAGGAAGCCACTCCACTGCCATTGGACTCAAAGACACCAGCAAAACACATGTGGAGCCCGAAGTAGCCTTTCACAGGATCTGAATCACCCTCACCAGACACAGTGTGAAATTGTTCCAGAAAATGTGCACTGACCTAGTTAGAGGAGCCAAAGAAAAGAACTTGAAAGTAAAGGGACCTATTCAAATGTCCACTAAGACACTTCGAATCACAACTAAAAAAACTCCTTGTGGTGAAGATTCAAACACTTGTGATCAGTTCCAGATGAGAATCTGCAAATGCTTTATTGATTTTCACAGTCCTTCTGAAATTGTTAAACAGATCACTTCTATCAACATTGAACCAGGTGTAGAAGTTGAAGTCACCATTGAAGATGCCTAATTAATCATCTCTTTTTAACAAATTGATTGCAACTATTTAAAAAAAGAAAAGAAAAGAAAACTCAAATCAATGGATTGGGCAAATTAAAAAACTAGAGAGACAACAAATGAGAAAAGCCTAAACATTAAATTAGAAATTCTAAAATTCAAAGAAATTAACAACAATGAAGGCACATATGCATATTATATTGTAAAGAAAGAAGTAAACTTAAGCGAAGCTGCAGGAATTCTATTGCCATCTTTCTGATAAATAGGCCACTAAAACTGCAGTCAGAAAAAAGATTTGGGTTTGAATCCTACTCCAAATACTCACTAGCTTTATGAACTTGGGTAAGTCACTTAACATATATGAATTCCAGTTTGCTCATCTTTTAAAGGGCATAATAGTATCACCTACTACAAGAGTTATTGTGAGAAGCAGGTGATATAATGTATGTAAAGTTTTGAAATCCTTCAAGTACTCTATAAGTATGATCAATCATAATCATCACTATTTTCATCATCATTGTTATACAAAGTACCAGGGCAATTTGCATGGCCCTTGTGTTAGCTCAGACTGTATCTAGAGAATTGTGTTTTATTCTGGGTGGTACATAAGTAAGAAAATATCCAGTGGAGGGCCTTGAGACAATGCCATATAAGAAGCAGCTGTAAGGTATGGGAACATCTAATTGAAAAAAAAATGAAGACTTATTGGGGGTGGAGGTGAGGGAGGGATATCTATCTTTAAGTATGTGAAACTCTGTTAGGTAGAGCATGAATTAGCTCTGCTTGGCCCCAGAGTGAAAAACCAGGAGTACTGAGTGGAAGTTGAAAAGAGGTAAATTTAGGCCTAATATTAGGAAAATCTTCCTATCAGAATTGTCCAAGTGTGGGATAGGCTGCCTTTGAAGGTGATGGGTTTCTTTACTGGAGGTCCTAAGGCAGCATCTCAATGACCTCTTGTTATGGTATGCTATGCTGGGAACTCTCTTCCAGGTATGGTTTATTCTAGATCATCATTAAATTCTCTTTCCACTTTAAAATTCTGTGAATTGTGAGATATGAGTTCTGAAATGTAGATATAGATATAGAGATGTATATAGATATAGGTATAGATACAGATGTATCTAGGTGTGTGTGTGTGAATATATATATATATATATATATTTGTGTGTGTGTTTTACAATTTCACAGTACTTCATAGTTTGGAAAGAGCTTTCCTCACAATAGCCCCTTGATCCTGGGAAATGTATAACGTACATTGAGGAAAATGAGGCTGAGAATACCCATGCAACTTGTCCAAGGTCTCACATCCACTTTGTCAGAACTAGGTCTGACTACTCATGCAGAGCTCCTTCATTACTTCATACTACAGTTCCAACAAACAAAAGTATTTTCCTTTTAATTTTATCTAAGGTTTTTAGAAGAAGGAGAGAAAAGGCCACAAAAGACTATAAGATATTACAGTGAAAAGTCATACTGAAGCAAGATTTAAAAGGGAATTAGAATGGGCAGAAACAATGTTCCATTTCACTGGTATTATATTAAACAGTTTCAAATTGAAGATAATAGATGCAGACTTGGGAACTTTTTTACATCTGCACAATAAACCAGACACTGATCATATTCTTTCCCTTCAGTCAACCTAATGAATGCCAACCTAATATAAACTATCTGATTCACTCCCTGAACCCATTTACAAACCACTAGCCTGAAAAATGGGGTGGCATCTGGGGTTTTAATGGCATCAAGTTTATACACCATGGACTATCGATAAGGGCACTGGCCCCTTAAAAGATAAAAGTACCCACAATTAAACAAAAAATAATTCTCTGTTTACTGAAATGTGACATAAAATCAAATAAGCATTTTACTTTTTAACAGCCAAGACATTAGGAATTTCTTGAATGTTTCACTGGCATTTCTGAAATGGTAGAGCACATCTTGTCATAGATTAATAACGTAATCATTTAAAAAGAGAATGATCTAGTGTATTGAAATTCAAGGATTCTCATAGATGACTTGAAGTAATTTTGACCTCCCTTCACAACTGCTCTTATTTATTCCTGAGGGTCAGTGCTTTGCTAAGCACTTCAAAGGTGACCATGAGTCAACAAGACACATGGCCACTGCCCTTAACTGAATTTGCAATCAAGTTAAATTAACTTAGACAAGAAAAGCAATAGATACTTCATAGCTAAAGACCACAGCAGGGCAGAACAATTAGTAAATCATTAATTATGTTGCCATCTCAATTTCCAGTTCCAAAACTAGTGGTCTGTCATCAAAGCAAACCTATTATTTAAAGCAGCAAATGTTATGGTCACTGGAAAATTAACGCTTTTGTTTTTGATAAGTGTGTTTGATTTTCCACAAAGTTTTGTATTTAATTCAAGAAGGCCAAGTTTAAGCATGGAGGCACCATGGTACAACGAAAAATATAGCAGCTTATATCAGAAGACCTGGACTCATCTTACTTCCATCATTTATTATCTGTGCAATTTTGAACAAATCACCTGATCCTTCCTCCAAATCCATGAAATGGAGATAAGTATACTTGTATTACCTGCCTCATGAGATTTTTCAGAGATTCAAATTGGACAATGTATGAAAGATACACATAGATATGAGCTATCATCATCATCATCATCATTATTAGGGCAGTGGGTTTCCACCCAAAAAAAAAACCAATCTGTCAGTGTTGAAGGCAGACTGAAGCGGTAATAGATGAGGAATCTTGTCAGAAGGACATTAAAATTTTTTTTCAAGTCATATATGAATAAAATGCCTAGATGAAGGGAATGTCAGCAAATACAGATAAAGGAACAGAGCTATAAAATAGTAGGTAGGATTATAGTGCCTACTAAATACAAATACAAAATGAATTGAGTTTGGAAGTTGTGCAATGATGTTAAGTATCTCAAACTGTTCTCTAGAGATAAGAATAATCTTTTTCACATAAAGGTTTTCCCATTGACAATGTGTGGTTGAAAATTTTGGAACACTACAACCTCTGAAGAACCAAAGTTACAGGTTACTCAAAGGACAATGGAGAAATGCATTGTGGGATGCAATGATGATCTATACAAAAGACCTGGTATAACAGATACAATGGAGGACATGTATAATCAGAAAAGGACAGGAGCCAGCCATGTAAGAATAACAGTGTGGAATAACAGATAAAAAAATAGAGTATGGATGCCCACAAAATGTGAAGAAGAAAAAAACTAGTGTTATGTCCCAAGAACATTAAAGTCATCTTCTATGAGAGATCTTTAAAAGAATATGGATGAGGATACCACAAGAGGAAAAGATATGTATAGGTTGCAAATTACACTGATGAAGGGACTGCTCCCATCAATAAGGTCACAGATCAATCGAAATATTGAATATGAAAGACACAGAATAAAGAATCAAGAATGATTCCCAGATTTTCTGTGTTAAATGAGTATCAGTATTTCCCATAGATCTTGGAGAAATAGGACAAGGTAGAAGTTTTAGAAGGAAAGATGAGCTTTGTCTTTGCCATATTGAATTTAAAATAATAGCAAGACATTTTGGCTGAAAAGCCTTGTAAAACAAGAAATATTATCCCATTTTCACATGTCATTAGTCACCCCCTTTTGATAATAAAATCAAACCTGACAGTCATACATTTCTGCAAATTTCTCTGCAAGTGATAAATTCACCTTTCAGCACCTGGACCAACCAAATGAGAGTTAATGCAAGCATGTGGTCACAGGTCTTGAAGAGTGAAATAACATTGACCAGGAGCAACTAGGTGGTGCAGTGAGTAGAGCACTGGTCCTGCTGTCAGGAGGGCCTGAGTTCAAATCTGGCCTTAGACACTTGATGTTTACTAGCTGTGTGACACTGGTCAAGTCACTTAACCCAGATTGCCTTGAAAAAAGAAAGAAAGAAATGACGTGGACCAAGCCATGACATTCTGGATTACTGCCTTGTCATGGAAGAGAGGGTTTGTGTAGCTCAATGAAACTAGCAGCTATGATGTTCAGGATTGCCTCATGACAAACAGGTCCTAGTGGAGAGTTCTGACAAAAGGAGATTCATGGGAGAAAGAAATGGCAAACCACTACAGGATCTTTGACAAGAAAACCCCACGGACAGTATTAAAATGCTAAGAGATATGACATCAGAATGGTGTGTGGTGGTTCATGGGGTCACGAAGAGCCGGACACAACTAAACAACAACAAAAACAAGGCCATGAACTGGTTGGGCAAGCTAAGTCAGTCACCTTGAAGCCAAGAAGCTAGGTCAAAGGAAAGATTCTTTTATTCCTATGCTTTTTAGTGTTTTTAAAGGAATGAGAGTAATATTTTGTCAAATGCTTTTTCTGCATCTACTGTAATAATCATATGATTTTTGTTGGATTTGTTATGAATATGGTCAATTATAGTTTTCCTAATATTGAACAAACCACATATTCCTGGTATAAATCCAGCCTAGTCATACTGTATGATCTTTGTGATATATTGTGAATATTTTATTTAAAATGTTTGTATCAATATTCATTAGGAAAATTGGTCTACAATGTTCTTTCCCTGTTTCGACTCTCCTCAGTTTAAGTATTAAGACCACATTTGTGTTATAGAAGAAATTTGGTAGAATTCTTCTTTACTTATTTTTTCAAAGTTTGTGTATTTTCAGAATTCGTTGTTCTTTAAATGTTTGATAAAATTCACTTGTAAATCCATATGGTCCTAAATCCTAGGATTTGAGATAAGAGCATCCCATAGGTCTGAGAAGGCATTTTAAAGGCAGAGGTCAAGAGTTAATGAAGCAGTGTTCCCTAACCTATCATCATAGTAGCCTGGAGGAGTCTTTGTCAGTAGGTGTCCTAATACTTGACCAAGGGATTAATGATAGTGGAAAGAGTCTTGGCTATGTAATGAGAGGATCTGAGTTCAAATCCTGCCCCCAACACTGCTAGAATTACTTTGTTTCTTCTCAGTTTCTTCATCTATAATATAAGGACACTAGACACTCTCTTTCTCTCTCTCTCTCTCTCTCTCTCTCTCTCTCTCTCTCTCACTCTCTCCCTCTCTCTCTCTCTCTCTCTCTCTCTCTCTCTCTCTCTGTATATATATATATATATATATATATATATATACACACATACATATATGTGTGTGTTTATACATACATGTGTATGTATATGCATATATACATATATATAGTCCCTTAATATGAGGTTCCTTACAATTCTAAATCTATGATCCTACTGTGTAACCCAGAACCACCAGTTTAGCTATAAATGTTTCGTAGTATAATGGATGTTTTGAGTATGCCCAAATCACCTGAAATAGAGGTACCCATGTGAGAAATACCAGGGATTTGCTTCTGAGAGAAAGGATGTGTGGCACAGTCACGGACATTCTGAATCAGCTTATTATATTAGAAGCAGCTTTTTTCCATTAGCTGAAAGTGTCTGCATCTTTAAATCTACCTGCTTGAGGCACAGTCAACCTTTATTCTTGTGGCATCCAGGGATGGAGAATTCATTAATTAATAGCAGGTGGCAACAAGAGGTAAGGGCTAGGACAGGGACTAAGGACCACATATTCCCAGGCCTTGTGTCCTTGAGAAATGGATTTGGAGTTTGGTTCTATATGTCTGTCCTTTTCAGTTCTAGATGCAGGAAATTGGGTTCTAAGCCCAAAAGCTCAAGGCACAGGGACCTTGGAGTTCAGAATTCCAGAGCAAATAGTGCAGCCAGCTCAGCAAGGAAGACTAGAAATGTCAGGGTCCCTGGATTCTAGCCCAAGGGGATCTTTGGATTTGACTTTATCAGGACTGATGCTGTGTAGAAACTGAGTTAAGCAATGACCCTAATCCCCTTCACTTCCCTAGAAATCAAAATGATATAGTGGGGATTATGCCCCCAAGTTGTTAAGGGAAATATTTTTTTCTTATTACACATTTGAAGTAAATTATTCTTCTGTAAAAGTTAAATGGAACTTAGATGTTTGACTCCCAAAATTGAGGGACACAACTGGTGCTGGTGCTAGCCAATATGAGAGAACCAAGACCCCCTTTTCCTACCTCCTCAGGGTACTAGAGAATCCTGGGGAAATGGTAAAATACAACCCACCTAGTCCTCAGAGAGTGGGGATTCATCTGGGATATATTAGACCCCTCATATTTGTAGGAATCTCTGCAAAGATTCTCTACCTTAGTCTGTACATTTTGGATATCCTTGTTTATGAGATCCTGCAGAAATTGATAGTTTTTTTAGGCTATAAAAAAGTAGGAATAAATAATAGGATATCAACTGAATAGGATTAAGGATGATTCAAATAGAGAGAGCTTGGGTGGGATGAGAAGTTTCAGACATACTAATCCAAACCATGTAAGTTAGCCAGCCATTACAGATGTAAAATGATCTGTACCCGTACTCTCTTGCTACTAATATCTTCTGGCCTAGGGAACTTCTACATAGGGATAGAAGAGCCCGGAGGAAGAATTAAATTGGCTAAGAGTTGGAACCTCAAACACTCCGCATCAATACTATCAACTTCTATCTTTCCTCTTTCTAAATTTGTGTTTTTTGGATTATCACTGTGCTTCATTGCTGTGGGAAACTCTTCAAATGGAAAACTCTCCCAACTAATGCAAAGCTGCAAATGCTCAGCAGTTTGATCTTAATGAGTTATCAGGGACACTGAGAGATTTGCAGTTGACTGAGGTCACAGCATATTTCAGAAGGATTACCTGTATCCAGGTCTTCCTGATTCCAAAGTCAACTCTCTATCCACTATGCTAAGCCACCTCTTCATGTGAAATTGTCTCTTAATTTTTTTCTTCCATGTTACTCTTTCCTTCAAAAAGCTACTCAAAACTTAGCAATTATTCCATTAAAGTTTCCCTGATTGTGAAGTGAAGTGATGTCTACTTGTTTCAAAAGTAATTCTGAATTTTTTAACCTGCTATGTTGAATCTTTCAACAGCTGCCTAATGGTTAACGACCTCATGTTTCATTCAGTTTCATTCAGTGAGGGTACTTTCCAAGTCTGTTATGGTTCATTTTAGAATGCCAATGATGTACATTAAGACTGGTATTGCATAGGTATTAATTGCATCTTTCCATTCACTTGTGATTTCAGTAAGTCTCAACATATTTACAGCCTACCTTTGATATATTTATTCTCAATGTTTCTTGCCTGAAGGAGACCAAAGTACTGTCTTCATCAGTTGGTTCATTCAGGAATTCCATTTCAAATCATAGTGTTGGTCATCACATGAATTTGTGATAGTGTCAGGTCATAAAATTTAAAACCATATCTTTCATGCCCCACAGAATAATAATTCCTCTAGTAAGTATCAAGGGGTCAATGAATTGATTTAAATGAAAAACCAGGCCATAGGGGAAAACTGAGGTCCATAGAGATTAAATAACTTGTCCACAGTCAGTAGGAATAAGTAGTAAGTAGCAGAGATCTGAATCTAGGTCCTCTACCTTCCCTCTAGGGAAACCTTCCAGGCCTGATGAATAACTGCACTCTAAATAAAATTTACCATCTCTCAAATTTACCCTCTCTCAAATCATTCTGGGATCCTAAGCACCCTTTACTCCAAACAGTTTCCAAAGACTTCTGCAAGTACAGAAGAAAAATAGTGAAGGGGGCAAGAAAGTTACCCACTATATAGAGCCAGTCATTGCTTACCAGCTATACCAATTCTCCCCAAGGCCCAACCTATCCCCATCCTCACTCCTAGATGATCTTATACTTACATTCGTTAGGACATTGCTGACACGTTTTTGTAATGGAGGTTGTCTCTCCAGTGTTAACAAAGTCTCAGGCTTGTAAATTTGAGAATCTGGTTTGCTAATCAGTCAGTAACTCTTACTATTACATGATTTCATTCTAAGAGTCAAATCTTCTACTTATGGTAACAAATGAATATTTAGAGTCAGAGGCTCATTACTCTAAAATGATTCAGCCTCTTTTATGTCGCATTTAAAACTCTATTCATATCTATTTCATAAAAGAGAGGCAACATTTTCTCCATCAATTTCTGCTACAAATTGCAATGCTTTGGAAATGAGGCAAAAACCTTTCATTAGAGTATATATCATAATGTACCCTATTGATTATATGAATGTTTTTCAGATTTGATAACCACTGTCACCCATTATAGCATAATTATTCTCTGCACTTAGCTCCAAAGTCTAAAATATTTGAAGACATCAAATGGCAATTCTTTAAAATATTTAAAAGAATGCTTTTCTTTCCAGTGTTTTTATTAGCTATTCTTCATCTAAAGTGTGGTACTGACAAAGAGGTAGGAAATTGCTCAGTAGGCGCTATTCTCCACACAGAGTCTAGGCATGGACTAGGTAATCATCCCCACAGGCACCAGCCCCTTGGCCCATCTATATTCTTCCCTGGAGCCCCAGCATAAAACTGTCACCAGAAGTAAAAGTTCCCAACAGTCTAATGCAGCTGTTAGAACCCTTCAAAGAGGCAATAACAAAGTTTTGTTTTTGTTTTGTTTTTCCCAGGGAAGTCAAGAGCACATGGGAGAACCATTGCTACTCTGTGGAAGCTACCTCTGAATTGGTTTCACCTGTTGTGAGGCAGGAAGTCATCATGTTAGCATAGTACAATCCAAAGAGGAAGTCTGAGTTTAGATGTTGGCTTTGCCACTTACCGTATGTATAGTAGTATATAAAATGAATATAGTCATTTAAATCTTCCTGGGACTCGGTTTCCTCATCTATAAAATGAGAGAATTGGCCCTGGTGGCCACTGATATCTAGATCTATAAGTCAATGGGAAGGTCATTTAGGTGCTCTGGACCTCAGTTCCCTCACTAGCGAAAATATGACTTATAGAGTTCTGTCATGTCTATAATCCTACCTATTCAGGTAGAAAATTCTATAACGGGCATATGCATGGAATCTCATTCCTAATATTACAGTCCCTTATTATCTCAGTAAGTGGGATGTAGTTAAATCTAATACAGAGATGTTGTCAATGATTGTTAAAGGAATGAATATAATGAAATATTTTAAAATAAAGTATTTTTAAACTATCTACACATCTGTAGCCAGAATGGCCTTTGTTTTCTTTGAATGACTCAGCTTACCTCATTGAGCCTCTGGACACTGTGGCTTGCTCTTCCGGGGCAGGAGGCCCAAGGAGCATTCCAGGAAGCAGACAACTTCCTGTGTGATGAGTCATGGGGCTGGCTGAGGGGAGGTGTTAACGGCTATGCTAGGGGGAGGGGCCAAGTCAAGAACCAATCGGCCCTGGTCGTTCAGGCGGTGCTTGATGATGTCAAAAAACTCTATAAGAGGGGAGAGGACAGCTTGAAGATCCTCTTTTCCTTTTCCGGTTGGAGCCAGAGACAGTTACAACGACAGTTACAGCGACAGTTACAGCGACAGTTACAGCCACAGCCACAGCTGAAGCAGGAGCTGCCAGTAGCAGAGCTGACCTACGGGAGGAAGCTGAACAAAGACTTCAGTCCAGTGGGTAATCTTATTACCATAGAGGGGGAAACATGATTTTGCTTTACACAATCATGCTTCTCTGTAGCCTCCTGGTTACTCTTTCAAGGCGTACTTATTGGGCCTGGAAGCTTTTGATCAATATATCAAAATGGGGTTGCTGGTTCATGGGTTGGTTACTGTGGAGCCTAAATAAATGTTTTCATTCTTCTGCCTTCTACTTTGAGAGTTTCTTATATCCGGCGGTTCCGAACGTTTCAGACATGTTTATGATCCTCTTTGAGATTATAAACTCTGCCCTCCTAATACAACATCTCAGCCACTTTCTTCAGTAACATGAGAAATTACTGATATTGTCAGTGAGAAAATCCCTCCTAGTGGATGATAAGTTTGTATATTGACTGAAGAGTCCTACATATTTGCTAGATTCTAAGACTAAGGTAGTTAAGTAGCAGCTTCTACAAATGATAGATGGTTAAGCTTTTTGTTTTTCTCTAAAGGAAAGAGGGCAGAAAACGGACCCTCATTTTTGGAAATCAAAGATGATCCTATCCCAAGCTCTTCTTATTTTTTCTTTTTTAAAAAAAAAAGCAATATTCCAATTTGTATCATACTTTTCACCATATTTCTGTGAGTGCTTATGCACTCACATTATAAATTTATGATGATCAAAAACCTATACAAAAATCACATTAAATGCTGCAGACAAAATGTGGAAGAGGTTGTAAAATTATCATCCAAAGTTATAGAGTTGCTATTAACCCTATGGCAACTGTCCAAGTTTGAGGAATTATTTAAACTTGTCATTTGGGGAGTGTTAATACTCCATTGTAATCCCTTAATTTCACCATCAATTATACCTTATTTATAGGTTTTTCCAGCATTTTTATGCCTAGCGTTTGCCAATTGATAATACAGCTTTCCAGAGTTATAACAAAGTGAAAGCTTCATTTGTTAAAAAGACAATCTATTCACTGTGTATTTGCATACATTTTTCTACTTACATAGTTAACAACTATTCATTCTCATTGAAATTAGATCAAATACTATTGGCCCAGCTCAGTCCGTCTTTAGTCTTTAGCCACCACTTTCTAATTTGTTCCCTGACAGTGAACAGTGAACAAAAAGCAAATAGACTCAACTTCTCTGGCTCTCAAGGAGTTTCTAGACAGAAAGCAAAACCATGGTCTCATTTCTTGGACTTTTACTTCCTCTTTGTAAACATAAGCTATACATGCTAATTCAATACAAGTGTCCCTTGTTTTCTTGGGTAGGGAGGATGGGTGAAATGCCTGCTCCTGTGACTTCGCAAGATCATTGGATGGGAATCGAATGAGATGATATTTTAAAGCACTTGACAAACAGTAGACACTTAATAAATACTTATTTCCTTCTTTATGGAGTCCAGGGTGACTCATAGTTGTTCAGGACTGTTATCTTTTTTTTTTATCCTGGGTCCCTGTGAAACTGTTGATACCATTAACAGAAATAGGAAGGTAGGAGGAGGAACAGAATTTGTAGGGAAAATATAATAATACCTAACATTTACTTAGCAGTTTAAGGTTTGCAAAGCACTTTATTAACATTTATAAAGCAATTTGAGGTTTGCAAAACTTTACGAATATTATTTCATTTATTTAATAAAACCCTGGGTGGCAGGTGCTATTATTCTCATTCCCACTTTACAAATGAAGAAATCGAAGCAGACAGGAGTCAAAAAAGACTTGCCCAGCATCATACAACTAATCAATATCTGAGTATGGAGTTGAACTCAGGTCTTCCTGACTCCAGGCCTAATACTGCATCCTGTAAGCCACCTGGTTACCTCTGATGATAAGCTCAGTTTCAGAGATCTTGAGGTGAATATTGGGTATCCAAGTAGAAATTCCCAGTAGGCTATTGGAAAATGCAGATATGAAGGAGAGAGGTATGACTGAGCTACAACTGAGTTTAGGAGTTAAAACATATGGGGCAAAAGTTGAAATCATGGGAACAAATAAGATTGCCTGAGACATATGACCAACAAGGTGGAGGACTAGATACTTTCTCCAATTTTTATGATCTCTCAAACCTTATCAAAATGGGAATTATACACAGGAGATAAAATTTCAGCTATCTCTACTAAGACACCAAGAACCCTAACGAACCCAGTCACTAACTCATTCACTCAACACCCTCTCCTTCACCTGATACCATACTCAATCAGGGCTTACACAAGCCTACCCAGGAGCTTGTGAAAGAACTCAACTGTGCACACATCACCATCTCTGTCCCTGTGCCCTGTTAAACCATAAAGCAAAAGCTTGCTCAGGATGGGACTGAAGCATGGCAGCTCTTGCTGCAATAGAGTTTAGTCAAAGAAGTGAGGAATAGAGGATACTGGGTCACAATATGCTGGCCCTTCACTAACCCTGAGGGTACAACATCCAGCTAGGGCCAGTTTCTGTCTCTCCAGAATTTACCTGGGACAGACACTAAAGCCAGCAAAATAATTCTCTATAGCAGGAGGAGTCTAAGTTTTGAAGTCCAGCTCCCCAAGGGTAAATACTATTAAAGAGGAAGGAGTAAAAAATTGAGCTATTGAAGAATTTAGAGGGAAAAGATTGCCGTGGAAGAATATAGAGAAAGACAAAAGGTCCAAAGACAGAAAGCACCCTGGAGAAATCCAACATTTTAGGAGGCAGGAAGAGGAAGAAGATGCAAAACTGAAAAGGATTGGTCAGTACACAGGAAAAGAACAAAAAGAATTTAGTGTTGTGTATAACTTTTATCAAATTAGCTGCCTTCTCAATGAAGGGGGAGGGTAAAGAGAGTGAGAGATAATTTGGAACTTGAAACTGTAAAAAAAAAGTTAAATTTTTTTACATATAATTGGGAAAAAATAAAACATTAAAGAGAAAGAAATATTTTTAAAAGAATTTGGTGTGATTGAAGCCAAGGGAAAAGAGAATTTCAAGAATGGGAGAGATCAAATTCAGCAAAAACATCAAAGAGGAACAAATAAGTAGCAAAGCCACTGGACCAAATCAATATAATTTTAACCTAATGATCTGAAAGAGTTAAAGCATCTTAAAAGTACCTTATACAACCAAGACACAGCTCAAGAATGGGAAGAAACCAAATTTTTAAAATGTATAAATAACCAATTGTACAGCTATTTTCAATATAATTAATGGGATTTTTTTTAATCAGTTCATTTTACGCTAAAAATTCATTCTGTCTATCATCCCAATCAAATTAACTTCCATGAGACCTATAAAAATAAACTTCTAAAAATAATATGAAAATTGGGCTATAATAAAGAGCAAACAAACAATGACTACAAGCAAAGATTTAGGTAGGCACAGGACACTCTTGGGCTTTCTGTCCCACCCCATAGCTCCACCAATGCATCATTTGCACTGATTGACAACCATCCATTGGATCAGGGTAAAGGGTGGAGGGGAAGTGCAATGCTCCTGTAAAAGAGAGAAAATCTGACAAAGGAAGAAACTGCCTCAAAATCATTCTACCTGTATCCTGAACAGGATGAGTCCCCAAATTCCTCACAGACAGCCCTGACTTTAAAATGTCCCGTTGTACCCATCCATTTGCACCCACCCAACTCTCACCTCTGTGTCTGACCTTTAAATTCAAATATTCCCCAGTAATTCTTACTGACCCTCATTCTTAGATACCAGTTGATACCTCACATCCCTTTTCCAAATGGTTTTTCCCTCAAGCCAGGTGATTACTCTAATCACCAACAGTGTTCAGCCTTCTGCCAGGAAATCCAACAGTATTATCAAGAGTGCTTTCCTTTTTCATTTTTATTTTTATTTTTAGTGCTAGTGGCTCAACCATCATCTGAACCAGGCACTGGAAAGGAGTTTGAAAGTACTATTTCTACTGTAACAGTATTATACAAAATGACCGACTTTGTAACACTTAAGAGCCCTGAGCAACACCGTGATCAACCATGATGTCAGAGGACCTATGCTAAAGAATGCTACCCAGCTCTTGACAGAAAGGTGATGGACTAAATATGCAACATAAGATACATTTTGGGGGAGGAGAAGAGAGGCAAGGAAAGGAAAGGAGTGGAGAGGGAAAAGGAGGCGAGAAGAGGGTGAAATTGGGAAGACTAGATGCTTGCTTTTTAGGCCCTTTTCCTTGCTGTGGCAATAAATTTAAATTGCTTAAACCTCCAAATTATTATTATATCTGATTTCTATGTGCTTTCTGTTATTCATTTCACATTTTATATTACCATCTACTTGTTTAAAGAGCTCAAGATTGGGTTGTTTTAATTGAAATGTTTTTAAATTAGTATTCTTTCCTTTAGTTTTTCAGTAATTCTGGTCTTAGTTCTATCCAGCTATTGATCTGACTGTATATAGACAGCTGAGTCCTTGCTCTCCTTCATTCTATAGACCCAAACAATTTCCATACAACAGAGCAAGGCTCAGCGGAAAGAATATTGGGTTTGGTGTCTGAGGATTTAAAATAAAATCCCAGTTCTGTCACTTACTACCTGAATGGTCTTGAACTGGTCATTTTAACCTTAGCTCCTTTAATAAATCTTGATCAGTAACCATTTCCTGTTTCTTTTTATAAAAAAAAAATGACTAATTTTATTCCTCCTTCCTTACCATAGAATGTAAGCTCCTAGAGGTCATGGGCTATTGTGCTATATCTTGGCATCCTCAGTGCCTTGCAAAGTGCCTGGTAGGCATTTAATAAATTATTTTTAATTGAATTAAATGTCCTGTTTTGCCTCTATTTAACCTCTCTAAACCTCAAGTTCCTCACCTGCAGGGCAGGTAGAGTTTTTGGGGTGGGAGTTGGGGGGAAAGGCACAGGGCGGCATTTGCTGGATATAGACCAGATGTGTATACTGACATAATTTGGAGAATCTAAAATTCTTTGGAGAATTTCTATCTCTTAATCCTCAGCAACTGATGCTGGTGCTTAAACTGCAATTATTTTTATAGTGATCTTCCTGGCAGAATGTTATCTTTAGCAGTGCAATATGCAATGACCTAATATCCTACGAATTAATGCTTTTGTTGCCTTGGGGCACACCATGAAACAGCTGACTTTTTTGTCTCTCCAAGGACTACCTGCAAGTCACTTTTTCCCCTAGCTACAACTTCCATCCTTCTTGTAGTTTCTTTTTTAGCAACTATGTCAAGATTGATGCAATTCAGCCCCTCTGGCAATAGGTCCACTTGTTAACTTTTGGACAGGGATCTTACATTTAGTATACTAACAATCGAATCCAAGTTTATAGATAAGCTAAAAACAATGTGGTTCTTAGCTCCGTGTGCCTGCTTTCCTATCAGTCTGTCCCAGTAACTGCAGAAAGCAGAAAAGGGTTGCACAGGACTGAACATCATTATATATTTTTATTTTGTTGTATTGGTTTCTAGAGCCAAAAACTTTATCACCAAATGGCCAGACAGTGACAAGCACTTCCGTACTTAACTACACTGGTTCTCAGAAAAGGCATAATCTTTTGCTGGGACCATATCTCAAGTCTTTTCAGCGTGGAAGAACCTATCACAGCTTAAATCTCTTTCTTCTTTTTCTTTTTTCCTTAAAAAAGTCTTTGTTGTGGCTCTCTAGGAGGTGGAGTAGGTGTATTTAGGGGAAATTTTGGGTAATGTGAAAACAAGGTTATCAAGAAAAATCTATTTTAAAAAAGAATATTTCAGCATGAGATCAGCAACTCCTGCCTGCTTCCTGCTTCTTGGCATGATGGCGTCTTGCCAGCGTGATGTCCTTGAATTTTGGACACCGATCTGTGCCAAATTATTGTCATTGAAATCCAGGCTGCTGCTATTTCCTTATATTTCTCTGTCATCATAATCCAAAATAAGTATGGGTGATTATCCCAGAATAAGAAGTTTACTAGGAACCTGGCACAAGTTACTAACACCAGAGCTGACACCAATAATTCCAACATCAGTTATGGTATTCGAGTGACCCCCAGTAGCAGGTCTAGAATTTTTATCTATTGCTGGTCAAGGCACAATGGTAATCCGCATGATTTCTGGGTATTTGATACATGATGGACAAAATCCAAAAGCCAACGGATATGAAAATAAAGTCAGGCATTTCACAATTTGCTGCCTCTCCAGAAAAAGCCAGTGATTATATTTGCCTCTTTTTGAGTTTTGCTGTAGATCATGTGCCACAAGCAAAATGCAAAGAGCCCCTCTCTACATGCTTTGGATAGCTGGTTTGAGAATGCAGCCTGAAAGCTTTAAAAAAGAAAAAGCAATACTGGACAGGCATTTCAATACATGTTGACTTTCAGTTCTATGACCATCATGCTGGGAGTATTTCAGAGAAACAAGAAAGTATCTGTGCCTGCATTGGCATTAACTTTGTCCTTGGATGGTTTGGCTATATTAAAGGTGATAAGGCAGTATCAGATGTGAATATTCAAAAGATGCCAATCTCTATAAAATATCAATGGATAGTTTCAACATAAGTGGAGCATCAACTCATACAGTCTACATTTACCATGTAGACAGATAAACAGTTAGTTTTATAAAGAGAAATAGTTGTATATATAATATATGTATATATAGCTATATATTTAACTAGATATATAGCAAAAACATATAATATACCTACATGATTATATATACACATATGTGTACATAAAATTTCAGCTATGAAATTTTATAACTCAAATTATATTTCATGCAAGTTATTTTGTAAAAGCAAATACATGTTCTTATATTTACTTTTTATTTTTACTGTATATAATTATATATTTAATTAAATATATTTATATATCAATTTACTTTGCAAAGGTAGACACATATACATATATTTATATCATGCTGTACATATGCACACATATACATTTTCTTTTACAAAGTGACTTGGTGTGAGGAATTTAATTTGTTACTACCAAAATATTATAATCTTGAAATTATTGTAGAGTTAATTCTATAGCATAGAGATCTCAAAACTATAACCTTTGTCTCCTCAAAACAAAAAGAAGTAACCCAAAACTTACTGGCTGAATTGAACCTGGACTGTGACTGTCATCAGACTGAACAAGTGCATAGTGTATGTACGTCTGTTCCTTGATATGCTGATGTTAAAGGATAAGTTCCTGAATAAGCAGGTGGCTCTAACTTCTGAGCCTTCATATCTGGGTCCCTGCCTACTTGTAGACTTTCAGAATAAAATTCAGTGGAATGGGTAAATCAAACACATAGAGACTTGACCCAAGGTCAGAGTTTCAAAAACAAGAGGAGTGAGACTTGGACTTTTCTCAGTGGGGTCTCTCAGCCTCCAGCTCATTTCGAGAACAGTGAACTCTATGACTCATCAGAATTCTACCATTATACTGCAGATATGTTAAGAATGCTACCAATGTATTAAAATCACAAGTGATCATTGTGCAAAAAATGTTGTCAATCTTGCCAGAATTCTTTGACCAAGCACTGTACCCCTCTCACACTAATCTCAATAGGCTAAAATATGTCTGCCTGAAAGCATAAGTCATTTCACAGGGGCCTCTCATTTCTAGGTAATTACAGCAATCTAAAGACTCCTTTGCAAATTTATGACAAGGAAGTATAATAGACACTGGCAGATGTTGGAGACATCGGGTTGGGGGGGGGGGTGGATAGAAGGGTTGAGGCTTATCCTTTAAAGAGTCTGATTTTTACCTTTAAGAGACATCCAGAAGAAGAATCACCAGGAGAGGCATGCTCATTGCCATGATTTCTTCTTTGTCTGTAACTACAACACAGTCTGCTTTTTTCTTTGTCCTGCTGTCCTTCCTTCTCTACTTGCTGTGTATCAGACAAAAAAAAAGTTTGCCTCAGAGATTCTTCTCATTTTCTCTTTTTTCTCTCTATTTGGTTCCTTAAAATAACAACAAAAATTTAAATAGCTACTTTATCCAGCATAAACATATATACAAACAAATGAATTTAGGGTGCAATGTGTCTACTTTTTAGGGGACACTAATTTCCGGAGATACTAATCTAGTAAACATACCACAAAAGGAAATAAGTTTTGTTCATCATGTTATACTCAGTGAACCCTTGTTGGTACCTAGGGATTACTATTCTTTCTAGTAACTCAGAAAGTTTCTGTTCAATAGTCTCTTCTGGAGGAATTCTAGGTTATGTAAAAATAAATATATTAATAAAAATCTGTTAAAAATAATCTCTTCTAAAATGTTGTCTTATACGGATCTCAGCTTAAGCTGTCTACTTTGTAGAATCAAACTTCTTGTCCTTTTAAAAACAAGAGGCAACACTTGCCTTTTTCCAGTTTTCTGATATTTTATCCAGTCTCCACAGTTCCTCATAGCTAATCAACAAACATTAAACAGATGTGAGTTACCGTACATCCCTCAGCAATGTGTTCCCTAATATTCCAAAGCATCAAATGCTCATCTAAATACATATGTGAAACTTTTAAGAATCATATTTTATAAGAAAATAAATATATTCTAGTAGAATAATGAAATCACTAAATTTAATGCCATATTGAAAATATGATACTGTCCAGCATATGTAGATAAATATTGCACTTGAGAGAATATTATTAGATAATTCATAATTATTTTCATCTCTTATGGGAATTTATAAAGTGGTTCATAATTTGTAGATTATTATTTATTTTGTTTTATTATCTTTACTATTCTTTTAGGTCTGATTTATCATGATATCCTCAAGGATTTTCTTCTGTATATCACATTGTATTATTTTCTTGAATGAGAAGCTGAATCACTTGAAATAAATGAAACTAGAAAAAAGTATGAAATTGAAGTTCAATGGAAAGCTGGCTCAAAAGTGCTCTTTGAAGAGGCAAAGAAAGGAGTTGGAAACGAGGCCTTTATCATATGCCCAAAAGCAACGAGAAATTTTATTTCATGGACTATTTGATCATCAGATATTGCAATAATAAGGATAAGAATTTTTAAAAAGACTACCAAGAGAAACAGTGCAGTTTATGCATCAACACTGGTGTTTCTATTTTTATCTTTACAATTGAGAAAAGAGAAGAAAGGAGAAGGCAGACCAGTTTCTGGAGTGCTCAGCATTGCTAAGGAGGGTAGGCTTATATGTCAAGTGGTAGACTGGGAAGCCAAAAAAACCCGGTGAGGGGACACTGGTCATGTGGGAAAGGATTGCTATCAGAGAACATAAAGAATATTGAAATGGGAGAATGGCAAGGCAAAACTTAAGTTGCTTCCTAATTTTGCCAAGGTTCAGTTATTCATATCACTATTAATTAATCCTTGTCATGATTTAATTCATATCATAATTAATATGCTAAATGAGCTCTGGCTCTAGAGTTTGGAGAGACCTGTGTTGAAATCCTGATTCTGATACTTTAAAGTAGCTCTGTGACCAGAAGGAGGTCATGTAGTCGCTCAGAACCTCAAATTCCTTATCTATAAAATAAGGAACATAATTATTCTCGTGCCATTTATTTACAGTACCATTATAAAGAAAATGTTTTTAAATCTGAAAACATTACAGAAATGTGTCATTATTCTGGGAATACCAAGGGCTCTGATTGATGTAATACAATAATAAAATACAATTTCGAAGTTCAATGAACTTCAATTTAAAATAGACTACACAGAAAAGGCACAGATGAATTAATAAGGAAAACAAAATTTTTAATTTCCTTAGTAAATGTTTTCCACTAGAGCATTACTAACAATTGAATCAGGCCTATAAATAAATAGTGATAGACATAACTGTGATTATAAACAGAGTATATCTTATTATTTAAAAGCTTCTAAATTGTCCATTAGCATTTTCTAAATCTTGATCATTAGAGACCCTACTCTTCCACAGAGCCTATTAAAGAGACACTTTGTCAACAACAAAGCTGTCATATGTCCGCCAGCCCATTAATCCATTAAGATTAAGAAGAGTTGTTATATATGAGATACTGATTATAAATCAGCTTGTGAAATTGAAAGAAAGCACCACAAAGAAAGTATTCTTTGTAATACTCCTAAAGATGTACATAAAGTCATTTTGCTCTTGACAGCACTTCCCAAATTTACTCTAATGGTCACGTAATACTATCTAGTTTTGAATCAAAGGTCATTCTTCATTATTATCAATATTCTTACAATGCTGCTGTACTGATGTGAATCATAGAACACTACATTTTCCAAAGAATGAAAGTTGTGGATCAGCCAAAGGGCAATGAAGGGGTCCAAGTTGGCAATGACTATGCTAGAACACATCACCAATTAAGAGACAATGTGGTGTAGTAGACAGAGCATTGAACTTGAGGTCAGAAAGACTGATTTTGAATTTCACTCCAGACACCTACTGTTGTACCTATGTGTCCCTACACATGCCATTTTACTTTTCTTAGCCTCAGAGAAGGAATAACACTTACCTCATAGTGTTGTTATGAACATCAATGAGGCAATTTTTCACCTGGCTGCACAACATTGGGACTTCTCCGATGGTCTTCTCCACCAGGCCCTAGCACCATGCCCCAGGAAGTTCATTATTGGGATGACTTCACCATCCTATAAGATCTCATAAGCCTGGGTACTCTACCTCATCACTACCCTCTGCCTCTCTAAACCGCTATTTAAGGAGAGAGCTGAACTCAGACATCTCCTTATTTCTAACCTGGCTAAACAACTTTGGGACTTCTCTGACCAACTTCTCTACAATGCCCTAGCATTTGAGTACTTTCTCCCCACCACCCCAATCTCCACTGAACTTCCTGTTGTATGTTGTCTTCCTCCTTTCCTGCAAGCTCCTTGAGGGCAGGGACTAGTGTGTGCGTGTGTGCGTGTGTGTGTGTGTGTGTGTGTGTGTGTGTGTGTGTGTGTGTAATACACAAATATCCCTAACTCTCAGCACAGTGCCTGGAACCTTGTAGATGTTTAGTAAATGTTTATTGACTATTATTGAGATAATAAATGTAAAGCATTTCACAAACCATAAAGCATTATATAATCATTAGTTATTATTATTATTATTATTACCAATGAAAAATGTGCAGGAAAATTGGCATGAAAAGATATTATCAGAGAAATGTAGGATTGGAAAAGGAGGTGGGTTGGTCTTATAGTGGGAAAGGGGATAACTAATTAACTATCTGTGTGCTTTTTGACACAATGTCAGAAGACAGAAAGGAAGATGATCAGCAATATAAAGAAGACCTCCTATACAGAATTTATTAGACAAGGCAGGCAACACTATGAGATGTGAACGGGGTGCAATCTGTCTAATCACTCTTTCTCTGACTTCTTTGCTGATTTATCATCCTCCTCCTCTTACTTCCTAAGAGGAAGTGTCCATAAAGGTTCTCCACTGGGCCTTCCTGTCTCTGTATGCTCTCCTTTGGTGATGTCATCCACTCCCATGGTTTCGTATCTCATTCTAGTCTATCAAATCTTCATATGCAGACCAAGCTCTCCATGGAGCTGCAATCCTACATCCCTAACTTTCTGTTAAATGTCTACACCTGGGTATCTCATTGGCAGCTCAAACTCAGTGGAAGTCCATATCAAAATTCATCATTCCGCCGAAAAACCTCCACATTCTTCAAACTTCCCTATTCCTTTTAAGGGCACTATCATCTCCCTGGGACCCATGATTAAAGTTCTGGAGTCATCTTTGACCCCTTCCTCTTCTCTTACTCTTCACACACAATCAATTCCCATAGTAGAGAGCAAGATACAGTGAAAAGACTGCTAGGTTTGGAGTCAAAAGATATAATTAAAATCCCAGCTCTTGGAACTCACTGCCTGAATGATCTTGGGCAAATCTTTTAAATTCACTGAGTCTCAATTTCCTTATCTGTCAAATGAGAAGAGATTGGACTAAATGACCTCCAAGCTCATTATAGCTCTAAAACTACAATCAGTAATAGGTTATTACCTAACCATAATAAAATTCTGATCTAAATATCTTAAAATATAATACTTATTTTTAAAAAATAAATAAAATAAAACATTTCAAGATAGAATAAATTTTATTTCCTCCTAATAGAATGTAAGCTCCTTGAGGACAGTGGCTGTTTTGTTTTTAGCTTCATTTCTTCAATGTCTAGCACAATGACTGGCACAAAGTAGGCATTTTAAAAGGTTTTTTTTTAATCAAAGTGTTTGGGGTATCTTAAATCTATAATCTCTCATATTCATTCTCTCCTCTTTACCCATACAGCTAGAACCTTGGTTTAGACCCTCCTCATGTCTATGTCTGATTGTTGTAATAACTTAGTAATTGTTATGTTTGTCGTCAATCTCAGTTTTCTGAAATTCATCTTTCACAAAACTGTCAAAATAATCTTCCTACATCACAGTTCTAATCACACCATTCTTGTCTTCAAAAATCTTCAGTGATTTACTATTTTCTAATGTACAAGTTACTCCTTTGCCTTTCATTTAAAGAACTCCAGAATATAGTTCCAATCCACCTCTCTAATTTTATATCACATGATTCCTACTCCTATACTATATATGTTTAGACAAAATGAAATACCAACTATTCCCTAATTTTGTAGAACATCCTATTGCCTCTGCAGACTGGTTATTATTCAGGTCTAGATCACCTATCTTCTTTTCCAACTCTTCTCTCCCTTCCAGAATTTTGATAATTATGCTATGTGTGCCTTAATCCAAGACACTGACCCCCCCAAAAAAAATCTTACCTCCTTAACAAAAAGAGCTGGCTGCAAAAGCAATACAAGGTTAGAATATAAACTTTACTTTAAAAATGACAGACCAAAATGAACAGTATAGTCTCATAAAGCACAAAGAAGCAGTAGAGAAACCAGATTAAAGAAAGTTTTGCAAAACATCCAATTAAGTAAAGTCATCCCAATGGCTTTTGAAGGCAAAAATTGAAAGAAGACAATAAACAGAAGGAAGAAAGGAGAGGGAAGTTGCATAAACTATTATAACAAACTGTTTTTCTCTACCAAAGACAGTGAAGCCATCATACTTGGAACCCTATCACTAAAGAGAACAAAGACAAGAATAACTATCACATTGGAGCATATACAGAAGAGATCTGTGCTAGTGATGACATGGTTTTGAGGGCACCAGAAAACAAGGCATCTGAAAGAGAAGAGATCAATAGTGTGGAAAAACATCTTGGGCCCAATTAATACTTAAGGGGGGGAGTGCAGGATAAAGATCATCAGAAACCATCAACCTAAATGACTGCTCTCCATCCTGTACAAAATTTTTGTTCGCAGCATCTAGAACTGAATCAAGAGTATCCTAAATAAGATTATTAGCAGGGAAGAAGCAGACCTTTATGAATAATATTCAAAAATAAGGCATATCTTTACCATTTTGCAGTTGACTAAAAGATGTAATGAATATAACATCCTACTGGGCTCATTGCTGATTGCTCAAAAAGCATTTAATTTGATAGAATCAAACACATCACCTTACAGGCTCTTTTTCAACAAGGTTTCTCCCATCCATACATCAAAATCATTCTAGATTCCTCACAAGATATAACAATTGAACTAACCATGTTCAGTGACTTCTCATAATAAACGTTAGTCAAGACATAAAGGGGAGATTTATTCTCACCAAAGCTTTTCTTCATTGTGGTAGAAGAGATCCAGGAGATAGTTCAAGTTGAAGAGGGCTTTCCTGTGGATGGTGAGTTTCTATTTTCAGATGATATTTTACTGATTTCATCAAGCTCCAAGACATTGAAGAACCTCCTGAAAGATATTTTAATCATTCACAGAAGTTCAACCTAACACACAGGAAAAATCAAGAGGATGAAGAATGTCTATTATACATATTGCAACATGGACAACATAGATGGGCAACATAGAGAGTCTTCCCACAAGTGTGTATATCTGGAATGGATAGTACAGATGGATATGTTGGACCCAGAGTTGAACAAGAAGAGAACAGGTTGGATCACATAGGGTAAATCATAAAATTCTTTTAATGACTACAAGCTGGAATATAGCAATCACTGAAGAATTTAAAAAGAATATCACACAAAAGACAATGGAAAGGTGCATGATATATACAAGCAGATTGTGACATATATAATCAATTAAGAATTTCAAAAAGCAAGAATTAGAAATGCCATTGGGGAAGATATCTTTGTATGAAAGAAAGATAAGATGGTCACATGGTGAGGGTGAGGGATGATAGATGGAGAGGATGTCTTGTGATCACAGGAGAAATTGAATAAAGCCTGCAGTACATTGGATGGACTCCCTGCATTGAACTCATGGGAGGATAGGTCAAGATCTCCATTGCTGGGTGGGGTTTTCAAACTGATGAGATCTCAGATGCATTTGAGTAGATGAATATTCACCAAGTCTCCCACGATATACTTTAAGACAAAATAAATAATGTCAATAGTCAATATTCATTAAATGTTTGTTAAAGTGCCTAATATGTGTCAGGCACTGTGCAGTGATTTGGATTAGTTGTATGTATAACTTCATGAATGACTGTACCCAAAGTGTTTTGATCAATGAATCAATGTCCCTTAACCTATATTTAAGTGATAGTACATATAAGCATGAAGAACAAGAGTTCTTGCAGTGAGGTAGTATGAAATAAAACTATCTGTATCCAAATTGTAGAGGTGGGCTCAAGAATTTCTGGTTTTATACCAGAGGAAATGGGGAATCACTGAAGATTTTTTAACAGGGGAATGCCATGGTCTTACTTCAATCTTTGGAAGATATCAGTAGTCTAGGTGATAGGTGTCAAAGGCCATGCGAGTAGAGAAAAGGGTATGGATGCAAGACAGATCGTAGAGTTTTCAATCAACAAAACTTAGGAAATGTGAATTTTAAGAGAAAGGAAGAGGCAAGAGTCCAGTCAGGCTCTGAGCTTATAACCTGGGTGACCAGGAGGATGGTGGTATTACCAATATAAATAGGGATGTCAGGGAAGACAACAAGCATTTATTAAGCATCCACCATGTGCCAGACACTGTGTGTTAGCCCTGGGAAGCTTATAAAAGAAATGGATTTAGGGACAAAGATAATCAGTTCTATTTTGGACATGGGAATGACAAGGTTAGAGTTGGGAGAGCTGGTTCAAATGTGAAAGAATTCACTTGACCTCCTCTGTAGCCACTGGAAGTTTTATTGACACAAAAGCAGCGGGCTAGCCCTGGAAAGACCAGCAATTTACAGAGCTTGTTTTTATAAGGACAGGATAAGGGAAACAAAGGGAATTTTCATGACTCAGGATGGGGGGAGACAAGGAATTCTATGGTCCAGGACAAGGGGAAGTTTGTTGTATTTCAAGATAAGGGGAAGAGACTCTAGAGCACCAGGGAAAGAGCAACTCAACCTTTAGGGCACCTTTGTATCAAGAGACTTTAGGGCATCTTCAGGTTAGAGGATAAACCAGAGAAAGGGCAACTCAACCCTTAGGGCTCTGTGTCCACATCAGGATCATAGATTTAGAACAAAGTATAGAGATCATCTAGCCTTACTACCTCATTTTATAGACAGAAAAATGAAGCCAAGGAAATGGCTTGGCCAAGATCAGTCAGGTAATAAGTAATAGAGTCAGGATTTGAACCTAAGTCCTCTGAATTCAAATTCAGCACTGATTCCACTACAGTATAATGCCTTCCTCCAAAAGGAAAATAAGACTGTCTCTACAGATATTAAATACATTATATACACATACACATACTATACATATGCATTATATATGCTTATGTTATATATATTACACATATGTATACATATAAAATTTTGCTTTACATGTTGTACTGACAGCGAGAAAGACACGTCACAGAGTATAAGCTTTAATTGAAGAATTTATTAGCCGGCAACCATCCAGGGCACAAGCAACCCAAATCAGAACGGCCCCGCATAGACCTCAAGGGGAGACATTTATACAGAAATCAAGGTGCAGTGGTTAATTATCTCTTGAAACTTATGGGCCAGGTCACAAGGTCCAGGGGAACAGGATCAAAGACCCTGACAGGTTATCTTTGGTGGGATAATCTTATCTATTGACATTCCTTGGAGCAGTGGGGGGGGGGGAGGGGCAGGGACATTTGCTAAATGCCAAATGGCAAGGTCTTAGTCCATTCTTTCTTATGCAAACTGGGGGCTTTGTCAGGGGCTGTGGGGCAGGGGTCTTCTGATAGTTAGCAATAACTGGTTTCTCAAGTATCACATATAGAAACAATTTGAGGACTACAGTGTATGATCCTTATGTTGAGAAATATTCTATATGAAGATTTAATAAAATATTCACAACCCTTTAGATAAGAGCCATTTTGAGGGGGATAGAAGTGTCCAGACCTGTGATTATTTCAAGTGAAAAGAATTCCCAGTGTTAAAATCTCCTCTACCAATGTAGATCAGCAACTCATCGGTAATTTACAGAGTTTCCTATAGCACTGAGAGGTTAAGTGACTTGCCCATGGCAAGCTAGTAGGTCATGTCAAGAAGCGTTTATTAAGTATTAACTACAATGTGCCAGGCACAGTGCTAAACTAAGAACACAAAGAAAGGCAAAATAGTCCCTTCCTTCAAGAAGTTCACAGTCTAATGGGAGGAAAGGGGGTGAAGAGAATAACATGTGTACAATTAGGTTTCACATGCAAGACTTAAATGTAGATTTTGCTACCTTCCAGGCCAACCTGTTATCTCCTCTGCCACTGGCTCTCAAGTCATTTACTATTTTGTATAGATCATCTCCTCTAGGCATTATCATTCTCTTTGAAGTCTGTGACAAAGCTGCATATTTAATGTCAACATTTAATCCTCCTGACCAGTATAGATTTTGTCAACAAAGTAAAAGATTAGCAACATTTGTGAATACAAATGTATTTTGAATTCTGAATAAATACAGTCTATTTGTAACAACAAAAACAAAATATCAATATATAACGTTAATCTTTCTTCCAAATCTGTGTTTTCTGCTGTCTTGGATGGAATTTTACATATTGAAATGATTATGGTATTTTATCATTTTACATCTTAACTCAGCATTTTCAGATGGAATAATTTTGCTTAACTGTTGAATAATGAAAAAGAAGAGAGTTTTCTTCTCCACAATATCAATTATTGCTGTGTGGGGCCTAAAAGCAAAAACCTAACATTATAGAATGTCTCTTTACCATAATTTTATCTGTAGCATAACTAAATTCATTGCAAATCAACAAATTTTTGATAAGCCTAGCTATGTGCAGGAAGAAGAAAAAATACAATAATGAATATTTCCTTGCCTTCGTGGAACAGCCTGTATAGTAGGGGGATACAACATAGCTAGGTGGCACAGTGGATAGAGTGCTCACCTGAGTTCAAATCTAGCCTCAGACACTTACTAGTTGTGTGACCCTGGGCAAATCACTTATCCCTGTTTGCCTCAGTTTCCTGATCCGTAAAATGAGCAAAATGGCAAACCATTCCAGTATCTCTGCCTAGAAAACCCCAAAGAGTCAGATATGACTGAAATTACTGAACAACACCAACGCATATACAAACGACAATAAATAAAAGAAAAAATAAATTGATGAGAAGCGAAGTAAGTGCCACATAAGGAACAAAGGGAAGAGTGTGATTACTGACTGGGGTAGGGGAGTGTGGCAGAGACAAGAGATTCTGCTCCACAGGAAAAGGAGCATCTGAAATGTACGTTAAAGAATGGGTAGAATTTCAACACACAGAGGTAATGTTGGTAGCTGAAACTTATTTAGGAAGTGATTTAAGATATGCAAAATATACCATTTGAGCTTCACCAAAACCCTGCGAGGCAATTATTACTATCCCTATTTTACAGAGGAGGAAACTGAGACCTGAAGTGTTTAAGTTATTTGTCCAAGATCCCACAGCTGGTAAATATCGAAGGAGGAATTTAAACCAGGGATATATGGTGTCTCACAAGCCAGGAGAGTAAAGAATCTCAAGGAGGGAGTAACTACAGTGCAAATACTGCAAAGGTCATTGGAATTTGGTGGTAAGGTCATTGGTAAATAGTTTCAGAAGAACGCTTAATGCAAAAGTCAGGTAACAACGGGATGAGGAGTTTAGTGGATGATCAGCAAGGGAAGTTGGGGAGCGCAGGATGCTTTTTATTGAAAACTTGGCAGTGGTTGAGTTAAGAGGGATAATATAATAATAATAGCTAGCATTTATACAGCAAATTAAAGTTTGCAAAGTGTTTAACAATAATAATAATAGCAAATATAAGATGGCAACCACACTGCACTAAGCTCTTCGTAAATATTTTCTCATAAATATTATCCTCACAACAACTCTAGGAGACACGTTCTATTACCATCTCCTTTTTACAGATGAGAAAACTGAGACAAAGAAAGGTTAAGTGACTTGCTTAGGGTCACACAACTAAAAAGAGTCTGAAGCTAGATTAGCCATTATTATTAAGAGGGATGATTCGGTAGCTACATGAAGTGATAAAATTGGAGGAAACCTTTTTTGAGTATTCAGGAAAGCCAAACATGTTTGTAAGGAGACGGAAAGGAGGCACTAAAGAAGAAAAGGAAGAGGATAAAAACTGATGTTTAGATACTGTTTAATGAAGCCCTTCACGTGATCATAATTCTAAAGCTGGAGGGGCTCAGCAGCTTCTTAGAGGCCAGACAGCTTAGAGCCCATCGAGTCCAAATCTCTTATTTTACAGATGAAGATACTGAGGCAAGAGGTAAAGTGACTGGTCCTGTGTCTGTCACACACTAGGTACTGGAGTGATTAGGAAGAAAAGTATGGAGATATAAATTACCCTTAGTAATAGGATGGAGGTTCTAACTTAAACAAGACACAGAGAGGCCTCATGGCTTAGTGACCAGAGTACATAACTTTAACCTTGTGGCTTGGGTTCAAATCCTTCCTTAGACTCTGGCTACGTAGGCTTGGTTAAAATTTAAATTCTCAGGGCCTCAGTTTCACCATATGTAAAATGAAAGATAATACTTTCCCTTCCTACTCCCCAGAGTTGTCGCCAGGAAAGTCCCAGCCTTCACAGGTTTTATGAATGTGACTCATTTTCCTCTGAGACAGGAGGGAAGGAGAGATTATGGACAGTCACCACTTTTGATGTGGAAGAACAAAACTGAGGGAACACATGTCAGTCAGATGGCCTTATTAGTCTTAGTAAAGTAAGCTAGATCATTTGCTTTAAATGGGGGAGGAAGGATGGACTGTGAGATTTGAGGAGAAAGAGAAAGACTGGAGTGGAAATGAGATAGGAACCACAAATATTGAATACAGGAATTGCCCAAAAGCATCTTGCACTCAGATAAAAATATACAGGATCAATGTAGATTGAGTGCTATCATTGCAATAGTGACTTTTTCCAGTACTACTCAGTAGGACAGAAGCAGGAAAAAAAATATGGATAGTTAGAAAAGATTAAGAATTAGAAGGTCAGGAATGGCAAAATGTCAGAGATTTTAAGGTAGTGGCTAGTGAGTCACTGTTTCATCTCACTCCCCATGTTGGTGAGTGTAGGAAGGAGCGAGGCATGCAGAATGCATGTTGGAAATTAGTATTAGTTTGTGTAGAGAGAGGCGCTGGGGGAAAGGGTACAGGTCTGCAAGGAGTATGCTCAGGGAAAAGGGAGCACATACTAGAATCTGACAAAAGCAGTTCCACAAGGATCAATCCCCTTGATGATATTTCCAGCACTGGACTGCAAACAGGGTTCAGTGGTCTGGAGTGTGCTGCCATTCCCAGAATTCTCGGGCTCAAGATCCTGGGCTGTCTCCACTGTGGCCTGAGGGGAAGTGATGGCAGTGGCTTGACCTGCCTGGCTCATGTGACCTCTATATCTTCCTCTAAATACCACCTTGCTACTTCAGCTAGCCTCGCTTTCCTGCCCTGTGAGAGGCAGCTGGTGTTGCCATCAGGGATGGCACATAGTTAAAACTGAGCCTTAACTTCAGTTATCAAGAAGGTCATCAATATAAAGAATCAAAGACTCCAAAGACGATAAAGATTCTGGCACAATATTGGATACAGAAGGCTTGGAGCCAGGTGCTAAAGTCATTGAAGTAATTGGGACTGCGTCTTTCCAATTAGTGCCTGAAAGCAATGAGTGAGGAAAGAGAGTGTGAAAATTGGATTGTATGAACCTGGAAGAAGGAAAGATGATTAAGGAAAAGTGATGGAGGAGTAGGCTCAGGGTCTCTGATGTCTGACTCAGATATGCTAAGAAAAAGGAAATGGCTCAGAAGGCACAGGGAGCTCAAGAAATCCTCCAGGCTCAGCCTCCCCTGTAGTGGGGATTACAGGCTATTCTACCATGCCTGCTCAGCAACTTGTGAATTGCAAATAAAAAAGTGACAATTTTAGTGGACTGAAAACTCAATATGAGTCAATAGGACACCAAGAAAGCCAGGAATTTATCCTAGAGAATGTGCAGTAGGGCCAATGCAGGAATTTGTTTGGCTTGATGGGGCATTTTTGTTATGAGGATTTTGTTTTTCTTCTTTTTTTATCTCTAGTTCATCATATATCTATCTATATATATATATATAGATATATATATATATATCTTATGTGTACATAGTTGTTTGCATGTCATCTCCCTCATTAGGCTGTGAGCTCCTGGAGAGCAAGGACTATTATTTTTTTTCTCTTTCTTTATTTGCCTTGCACTTAGCACAGAGCCTGGCACATAGTAGGTGCTTAATAAATGCTTGTTGATGACTTTTTTCAATGAGCATAGGGTAAGCAAGAGAGAAAATAGATTTTTGTTTATTGGAAAATATAAAATGAAAATGGAAAAAAGTTTTTTTTTAAAGCATGCTATCTACCTTGACAAAGAAGTGATGAGCTCAAGGAACAGAAAAAGATATATCCCTACATTTATGGATGCTTGGATGGATGGATGGATGGATGGATGGATGGATGGATGGATGGATGGATAGATGGATATGAATATGAATACATAGAAATACATAGACACAAATGAGTACATACATATATATCAGTAGATATATATATGTGTGTATATGCATGTGCATACATACATGCAGCTGATTCTCATCATTTGTGGTATAGTCTATAATATCACAACAAATACTGAATTAGTGAATAATGAATCATTGTTCCTAGAGGAAATACAGGGTCATATTCCTGCAATCCTCTGTTCACAACATTTTCATCAACTGACCAATAAATAACCTTTATTTTATACGTGCTTCTGTTTAAAAGACACCTCATTAACATCCAGCTCATAGCCAACAGCACTATAACTCGTGCCTGAATGAAACTTAAGTAACACACACGTTTTCTCCATAAGTAACTTCATAGCCTTTTCGCACATAGGGACACTAGACAGCACTTCAGCATTATGCTTGCAGGCCATTTTAAACAGTGAAATCACCAACAAAAAGCAGAAAAATGAAAAAAGACTGGCACGAAATAGACTGTGAAAAGGACACTTGTTTACTGTTTGAGAGCTGAGACGAGAAGGAAAAGCATTGCTTTGTTCAATTTTAACTGGGAATGTGCATCAGGCAACTCAAATATTTTGCGACTCTGTACATATCCACAAATGACTGCAAAAGAACCGTGAGTATTGATTTGGGGATTACAAATAAATTTTCACAAGTAGGAGAATTTACAAATACAGAATCAGCAAATAACGAGTATTGACTCTGTGTGTGTATATGTGTGTGTGTGTGTGTGTGTACATATACGTATACACATATATAACCAATGTAGAAATTTCTTTTTCTTGACTATGCCTGTTTTTTACAAGGATTTTGCTTTTCTTTTCTCTTTTGATAGAAGGGAGTGGGAGAGAGAGAGAGAAAATGAAATTTTCAATAATTGCAAAAAAAATTGTTTTAAGTTTTTTTTTTCCTTGAGAGAAGCAGTAGGTCTACCTACCATTTCTCTTCCAGTCAGACCATCTGCCTGTAGGGTTACATTCAGTCTGGGACACTGAATTTTAGGAAGGACATGGATTAGCTGAAGAACCTCCAAAGAATGGTCTTTATGATGGCAAAGGAACTGGAAATCATGCTATATGATGCTCAGTTGAAGGAAGTGGGAATGGTTAAATCAGAGAAGTGAAGACTTAAGGAAGACATGACAGTAAACAAAAGACTTTTGCTTGAAAGAAGGATTAGACCAGGAATTCTTAATCCTTTTTTTGTATCACGTTCCCCTTTGGTAGTCTGGGGAAACCTATAACCTCCTTCTCAGAATTACATTTTTAAATAACTGAAGGAAATGCTGAATTTTATTTAGAGCCTAGTGAAAACAAAGATATATTTTTTTTTCATTCAAGTTCATAGGCCCCCTGAAATCTATCCATGGACTCCTGCAGAGATCCATGAAACCAAGTGAAGAACCCCTAAATTACTTTCATTGTTTGCTCCACTCCCTGCTCCCCAGAGAATTAGGATCAATCAATCGAAATAGGAAAGAGGACATTTTAGTTTTCTGAGGAAAAAACTCCTTTACTTCCTTATAAGTTCTGCTATGGTTCAGTCATTCAGTCACATTGACTCTTCATGACCCCATGGACCATAGCACACCAATGCTGTCCACAGGGTTTTCTTGGCAAAGATATCAGAGTGATTTGCCATTTCCTTCTCCAGGGGATTAAGGCAGACAGAGGTTAAGTGACTTGCCCAGGGTCACACAGCAAGTAAGTGTCTGAGGACAGATTTGAACTCAGGTCTTCTTGATTCCAGGCCCAGAGCTCTGTCCACTGAGTAGCCGAACTGCTTCCACATCTCCTTACAATTAGAACTATCTGAAAGTGAAATGAGCTGTTTTAGGAGGTGGTATATTTCCCCTGATCAGGGGTCTTCTAGCAAAGGCTGGATGGCCACCTGTTGAATCTGTTTCTAATGAATTCTTTTTCAGGTTTAAACTTAACCTGATTTCTTTCAACTCTAAAATTCTATGGTTCTATTTGAGGACCTATAATGTATAAGAGCATATATATTCTATATATTCCATACATATCTATCTGAGGGCAGAACTAGGACCAGGGGTCAAAAACACTATAGGGAGAAATACCTCAGCAGCCATTAGAATCACCCAGTAATGGAATATTCAACTTTTCAAAGCAATGAGCTTCCCCAAAGCATTGAAGCAGAGGCCAGATGATCATGTGTCAGCAGTATAGAAGGATTTCAGCATTAGTTGGGAGGTTGGATGAGCTGAACTCTACTGTCTCTTCCAATTCTAATTTCTCTTCTACTCCATGAGAAGATCTGAAAAGAGCTTTGTAAAATGATCGATAGTTGCAAGGTGATGTTTTCAGGCCAAATCCAGAGGGGCAGTCTCTCCCACTGCTGGTGTCATTTGTGTTGTGCTTTTCCATGAACACAGAGTGGCTCTCCAGGGGTCTAAACTGGCACTTTTCATGAGCACCACAATGACAGCTAATAAAGGAGGAAAATGAAAATGGGCTTTCTGTCAATCATTTTCGGATGAGCTAGAGTACCCTAGAACAACTGCCATATTGGAGTCATTTAAATTTCAGCTAGGTTGTAATTGTGATGAATGTATTTCATTTTTGGCTGGATTAGCTCCCCAGATAGACAATAACTTGAGAAATTGGAATCTGAAAAAGCTAGTCTTCATACTTATTTTGAATGCAGGGCTTCTCTACAACAAACTCTTGTGTTTAACTAGCTAAGAAGTATTCACTGCTTATTACCTGTTTAATTCAATGCAATAAACGTTTACAGAGCACCTTCTAAATATAAAGCCTGGAGCTAAAGCCTATTCTGCCATACATCTGTTCCAGTTTATATCTATACATCTCTTTGACCAACTTAATTGACATGGGAAAAATGTTATTGAAGGATATAATTTTGCATATAGCATGTAGATTACCCTGAGTACTAAAAAATGTGTTATTTAAAATATTTATTTATTATATAAATAACTTAGTCTAAATAAGATCAACAAACTCTAAGTGGATCATTTTGTGAAAGCAAAATGCTAGGCAATTAGTCTACAATGTGCTATAACCAGCTTATAGTGGCTCACAAGAATCAATTGTTAAATTCTTGGTGTGAGCATTTACACCTCAGAAATCACCAAATGCTACAAAACCAGGCTGATTTATCAGTTTGTGGATTATCTAGACTTAAGGAAGTAATGCAAAAAAAAATGTTAATAAGGCAGATTGCACTTAAAAGTGTGTTGTACAGATTCAAAGAGCTGGTTATTAAATAAATTTACCAGCACAGTCCTGATTATTACTATTTACTTCAGTTTTGAATATCAAAATTCAGATATGCCCTCCTCCAATAACCACACTCCACTTAAAATATCAGAAACATCTATCCAGTTTTAACAAATTTTCTGTAAATTCTTTATTCTTATTCAAGTAATTATAAGGATCTCTGATCTCCTCTAAATGGATTAACCCTCCAACAGTGCCAATCTCAACGCATCCATGACTACCTACCCTGTGCAACTTTTGTCCATGTCCTAGCATAGGAAGTCAATCCCAATATACTTCCTCAGGTTCTATTGACATCTGGAGGGTAACAGTGAAATTGCAGCCTGCTTGCATCCTGTTCTTAAAACATTTAAATGCAGGAAAAGAATCGTAGAACTTAAACCAATGACTACATGTTGTCTTATTGACTAATATTTTGAGCCTCTAGAACTACTTTCCTTCGGTTTTCATAGGATAATCCAGAATTGAGGATATCCAATAATGTTCATTGACTACTCCCACCTCCCTAAGCTGCGGAGCCCAGCCAGAAGCTTCCAAATCTCATCTTCAGACTGTGATCTTTTGAACCACATCAGAAAGCAGCCTATGAGTTTCAGCTGAAAATTCTGTGAACATTAGAAGAGTTGTTCCCCATTGCCTTATGACTCGATTTTCTTCTTTCATCAGATTTCCATTCTATGATTAAAGTCATGGGTATTTATTGCTTCTGTCCTTCAAAAAAAATTTTACAGCACATTGCATTGTAGGAGACTAAACTCAAGTCTCCCTTTATTTTATTAATCATCATGATAAGCTCAATGGCTAAAATTTCAGGAGTCTTTTTCCATTTTCAAAGCACTTTTACATGCAATATGCTTTTTGATCCTGACAACATGATACCTAAAGTCCTTTGTACTGCTGCCACTCCAGCTCATGTTTAGGACAGATAGACCAGGAACTAAGCATTATTAGTGCGAATGTAGTAACAATTAGAGCAAAACTGTATGTCAATTTTTTCTGGATATCTGGATACCCCCATTTTACAGATGAAGAAATTGAGGTCAAGTAACAATTGAAGATAATATAGTCAGTGACAGTCATGACTACAACCCATGACTTCTTTCCCACTAGACCACAATCATAAAATCATGGGATGTAGAGCTACAAGTAACCTTAGAGATCATCTAGTAGAACTCCCTTCCTTAGCTGATGGGGAACTGAAGAAAGAAAGATTAAGTAGCTGGCCCAAAGTCACAGAGAAAATAGCAAAGCAAGGCTTCACACCCAGATTCTCTGACTCCAAATCCATTGTGTGTAGGGTTTTTGTTTCCCTTTATAAAGTGGTGATCAAATGTTGAACAAATACTTTTCAAATGTTTAGGGCAGAAGAAATCAATAAATAAAGAAATTTCTCAATTTGGATACCATGAATATATTCATTTTGGGTAACAGTGTTGGTGAAGTTCTTTATTACATGTACCTTGGATCCCTTACACTATTGAAGTTCATTATTATTTTTTCTTCAGTGGAGATAAAGAATGACCCATTAATATCCTCTGGAAAAAAAGACTTTTTTTCATTTTAAAAAGAATCTAACAGTCTTATTGGCAGTCTTCGACTTTCTCAGTAATTTGTATATCTCACCCAGGGTCCCCTGGTTCCTCTCAGATCTGGCCATCATCCCTGAGGTCTTCTGTATTCATGTAACTGTCTCCTGTGTCAATAACATCATGTTATTCCTTAATCTCTTCAACTCCAGGGACTTCTCAGTCTACCTCATTTGTGCCATCCATTGGAGTATGACTTGGGCCTTACTATCACTTGGAATTGTACCATTTCCAAAATCCAGAACTCTGAAATTTTCCTTTCTCACCCTGACCTCATTTCCATGCACCTCTTTTGTACTCCAGTTCATATTCAACCTACTCTTCCCTCTGATCACAAAAAAAAGTGAAAAATAGTATGCTTTGATCTGCATTCAGACTCCATCAGTGCTTTCTCTAGATGTGGATATCATTTTTCATCATAAGTCCTTTGGAATTGTGATGTTTCTGCTCTATCAAACCAAATGGTTTTTCATAGTCAACCAAGAATGAGTAAAGTAGAATCTTGTATTCCTTTTACTTTCTAATCTACACATAGTCTCTTGGTATTATTGAGCAGGTAAGTGGCTCAGTGGCTAGAGTCCTGGGCCTCGAGTCAGGAAAACATCTTCCTAAGTTCAAATCTGACCTCAGACACTTACCAGCTGCCTGACCATGGGCAGGTCACTTAACCCTGTTTGCCTCACTCTCCTCAACTATAAAATGAGCAGGAGAAGGAAATGGCAACAAACTGGCCCCTAGCAATGGAATAAACACAGTCAGTGGAGGCTGGAGCCAGTGGCAGTAGAAAAGAGACACTTTAACTCCTCTGAGTTACCCCCTAGAACAGAGGCAGAGTGACAACCGGCTCTAGGAAAGTGAGCCAGAGCACACACACGACCCTGTAAAGAGCCATGCAGATTACTCAAAACTTGGAGGTAGCAGATTGGATAACAGAATTGGGATTCAAATACATCTTAACAACTGAAAACATTGGACTGAATCAGTAAGATGAAACTCCACAGATTCAATGTAAAGTCTTACACTCAGGCTCAAAAGAACAAAATAGATATGTTACAATTCATCTAAAACTACTTTCATTGCTCTTATTCTTGCCTCAATATGATTTTTAAATAATAAAGCTTTATTATTATTAAAGCTTAAATAACAAAGCTTTATTATTATTAAAGCTTAAATAATAAAGGAGAGAGGGGTGATAGAAGGGAAGGCAGACTGGGGAAAGGGGCAATCAGAATTTATGCCATCTTAGGGTGGGGGAGGGTAGAAATGGGGAGAAAATTTGTAACTCAAAATCTTGTGGAAATCAATGTTGAAAACTAAAAATATTAAATAAAAAATAAAGCTTTTTTATTTTCCTTAACATTGTTTACCAGCCTCAGCTTATTCTGAGCATTAGTGCTGCTGACACTATTCTTATAGGACCATAATATTTCCTTCCATCTTCCATAAACTATTTTTTAAGTCTCGATTGATGAATTTCTTTGTGCAGCTACATTGATCTCTTCAATCACCGCTTCTCCTCTTCATTGAAATCATTAATATCGATGTTTTCAAATTTTCATGGAGTCCTTTCTTACTTCATTTCTAGATAGATTAGGTAAGTAGAGAGAAGGGATGGATAGATACATACATACATACATACAGATAGGTAGATAGATACATACATACATACAGATAGGTAGGTAGGTAAGTAGATAGATAGATAGATAGACAGACAGATAGAGATTGACAGGCAGACAAACATCAAAATGCATGTTTGAGAGAAAATATGTGCTATAATGTAAAAGCTTTAAACCTAATAAAATGAATTTATTGCATTCAAAACCCCATCCAATATCTACTTTCTCACGTAAACAGGAAATTCTTTTCTCAAGTTACCCAAGCTTAAAATAACATCACATGCCCTGGGGACATTTCATTGCTGTCACCTTCATATCTAAGAACAGCTACTTATCTCTCTCATCCTCTAAGTTGCTTCAATTTTTCAAAAGTCTGCCTTTCATATCTCAATTCTAAGTCAGAAGTGATTGCCACACATAATACAATATGACAAGATTGCCCATTAATTTGCTTCTTAAAACCCTCTAAGTAACTTACTTACTACAATATTTAGAGTAAGGCAATCAGGTGGGAAACTCTGCTCTTCACTGCCAGGGGCTGCTATTCACAGCCATTTCCACAGCTTCCCCAGGAGCCTTTTATTCCTGAGCTTTCAGGGGTAATTTGTGCCTTCTGGATAAGAGTGCTCCAAATCAAATAAAAGTTACAAAAATAATATTTCCTTCTCCAGAGAAGAGCCTTAAAAACATAATAAAGAGGATTCTGTTCCATTTTTTTTCCTGCCTGTCCTTGCTCAAAAGGTCCATCACACTTAGTCTCCATTAAGTACTCAAATATAAGTCTGGAACAGTACTTAACTTGATCACTATGGCTCTTCATTTCAGGAGAAGACTTCTATAACATAATTACATGCCATGATTATCAGTTTGCATCTTAATGCCATCCTCCTGATCTGCAATTTTTCAATAGCTTCATTCAGCTCAACTCTTTGACATTTGCTAAACCATTTTTCTCTGGCATGCCTTAGAAAATCAATGTCTTTTAGTGATAACAAAGTATGTGAATAAACTGAAAACACTTGATCATACTTGCTATGGTTGGGATACCGCAGCTAAGCTTTCCTTTGTTTAGAGAGGCAGTGCAGTGTGGAGCGAAACAGGCTAGATTCAGAGGCAGCAAAGGCAAAGGTCTGAATCCTCCTTCTGACGTTTATTATACTTGACCACGGGTGAGTCCTTAACTTTTCAGAGCCTCATTTTATTCATGTCTATGGAACCTTCCTGAGAGGGCTGTTGAAAGGATCAAATGAATATGTAAAGCACCTTGTAAAATGTAAAGCATTGTGTGTCAGAATTATAAAAAGAGCACTTGTTTCCCTTGAAAGTATGGAATATAGGAAAAACTGCTAAAAATGTAAGAAAAACTACTAAAAAATTATAGGAAACTCTACCTCATTCAATGACACACAAAGGAAAATTAGACGTCCCAAAAGAACCGTGTCTATCCAGAAACTCTGAATTGAAGGTCTAACAATTTCTTGATATTACATGATTTTTATTTTAATTCAAAATATATGATATCCAAAGTAGGATACAGAAGACATAGAATGAATTAAGTAGTTAGATCTTAATGAACTAGACTAGGCCCAAGAACTCATCTAGTCTAACCCCTCTTAAATACTATAAAATAATCAATAAATGATTAGCTACTCTCTGCTGGAAGAATTTAGTGAAAAGTAACTTGCCCCTTACCAGAGTGCATTTCTATAACACTATGTACCAGGCACTATGCTTGATATTTTAATAAAATAAGAATTATCTCATTTGATCCGCACAACAACACTGAGAGGTAGGTACTTGCCCCCATTTTAAAGCTGAGGAAACCCAGGCAGAGAGAAGTTAAGTGGCTTGCCCAGGATCACAGAGATAACAGTCTGAGGCTGGATTTGAACTCAGGTCTTCATGACTCCAGACCCAGCACTCTATCCATGTGCCACCAGCTGCCATTACTAGATGGTCCATTCAATTTAGAGATTATTCTTATTGCTAGACCTAGATTCTTGATATTGTACCAAAAGTCTGGCTTCCTGTGACTTCCACATAATGCCTGAGTTTTTTCTGGTGCCCAAGAGATATGATTTAATATAGCTTGAGCATGGCAGCCATATAAGTACTTGAAACTCTCTCCTGTTGCTCTCTCTCTCTCCCATCTATCAGTCTTCTCTGATCATGATGAAACATCCTAGCAACTTAGACATTTCTTTCACAAAATAAATTCAAAACCATTAATAATCATGATTGCCTTCATTTGGATATGTTATAGCTTGTTATCCATAGACTAAGTCCAAATAATTCTTATCTTGATTAGGTTACTCATCATCATTTTCTGTTACTCTTAAAATGTGACACCCAGAACTGACCATGACTCCAGGTGTCTGACCGAAAAAAAAAAAAAAAACAAACATGGTGGGATTAACCCATTCTTTCATTGTTCAATTCAATTCATTAAATGTTTATGCAGTTTAAGACACACATTTTTTGGACATGACCAGTGTAGGAATTTGTTTTCTTTATCTTGCATATTTGTAGTAAGAGGTTTATTTTTCATTTTCCCTTTTTTCCAGTAGGGATGGGGAGAGGTACAAAGGAGAGAAAATAAATGCTAGTGGCACAGTGTACAGAGTGGTAGATCTGGGAGTCAGAAAAACCTAGGTTCAAATGCGTGCCTCAAACATTTACTAGTTGTGTGATCTTGGGCAAGTCACTTAATCTTTACCTGTCTCTCTTTTCTCATCTATGAAATGGGAATAATAATAGCATCTACCTCCCAGGATTGTCATATGGTAAAAGAAAGTAATATTTGTAAAACTCTTTGCAAAACTTAAATCACTATGTAAAAATTATTATTATTGAAAACAAAATTTAATTTTAAAAATTCAATATATACTTACTAAGTACTTGCAATTTTCACTGTGTGAGATACTAGGAATACAAAGACAAAAAGAAACAATCTCTTCCTTCAAATGTTTTGCAGATATACTATATTACTGACTCATATTGAATTTATGGTCATCAAAACCCTTTATTCTTTTTAAAAAAATTTTTTTTACTTAACAAACACTGAGGTTTTTTTCCCACTCTGCCTTCCCCCAATTAAAAAGAAAAAGGGGGAAAATCAATTCTCTTTGGTTTGGTTATCCAGTCCCTTAATCATTCACTCTGCTTTACATAAGCTCACATTTCACCATCTTTTATTGTTAGAGGGAATTTGCTCACTCAAGAGTTCTCTGTACGAATAAAAATATAGATCTAGCCCATAAACCTAACTTATGCTTATAAATCATAGATAGTAGTTCTACAAATACATATTCAAGCTTTTTACAATTCCAAAATTTACATACTCTCGAAGATTCTTAGAGCATCCAGGTGGTCTCTCACTATCTCCTCACCTACCTTGGACTTCATTGTCCCTTACCTATTTTTCTTCTGCTCTTTCCAGTCTTATGCTTGCTGAATCAATCAGCTGAAAAGCATTATTAAGCCTTTACTCTGTACTGGGGACTGTACTAAGCACTAAGGCTATAAAGATGAAATAGGAACCATCCCTCCCCACAAGCAACTTGTGTTCTAATGGAGTAGGCAACGTGTATGCATGTGAGAATGTACAGAATATAAACAAAGAGAAAGTTTAGTTGTTTTCTCCTGTTTGCTATGGACCAGTCTCCTCACTGACCACTCCCATTCACCTCTCCTTCCAGTTCCTGTTTCTGTATTTTTTTAATGGTTAAAAACAAATCAATCTGTTCAAGCAAATAGCCAGATAATACCAACTACAGAAAAATAGGTTTTTAGCAGATGCTGCCAAGTAATAATAATTCTTATAGCATTTTAAAGTTCATAAAAAGCTTTCTTCATAATTCTGCAAGGGAAGTAGGACATGTATCATTACCCTTATTTCACAGATGAGGAAACTGGAGCTCAGAAAAGTTAAACAACCTAACACATCTCATAAGTCACTGATTCAGGCATCAAACTTCTGCCTTCAAATTTCCAGACAAGAACTTAGCCCTACATTGTATCCTTCTGTGCTTCATTGGAAAAAAATCCTCGAACAAAATGCTATGACATTTCAGTTAAACAGGAATTTTCTTGATTTTTTTAAATTGTTGAACTCAATTTACTGCCTGTGCAATCGACTTATCCATAGATTAAGTCCAAATAATTCTTTTCTTGATTAGGTTACTCATCATCATTTTCTGAGCATCTAATTAAACATCATCTGGCAATTTTGCGAGACATTTAAGCAGGCAGTATTCTATTTTGTTTTTGCCTTTTTTGTTTAATTTTCATTAAGGGAAATCTATTTTGAGAGTTAGATTGAAACCCCCAGATCTTTTAGAAGTCTTGAGTCTTTGCCAAATCCATAGGAACTCGTGTTCAAAATCAAACTTTTATTGAGTTCTATAAATGACCAATTCCAAAGTTAAGTATCACCAGTAGTTTGTCATAGTAAAATTCCTAAATAATTTCTCTTCCATGAACTGGAGGAAGGAGGGGAGCAGATGGGAGGAAGAGGTAGGCAGCATATTTATTCCACAAAATAATAGGAAATGTGGCAAATGGGCATCAATATACCAATTAGTATTCATGGATATTGCCTACTATGAGCCTAGAATCGTATCAGTATAAATTCCTGCTTTAATTTTACTTGAACCTGACTTCAAACTAAGCTCCTGGATGTATTTGCATACTTTATTGGCTCCTGAATTGAAGAAGGAAATATAAAGCAGTGTGGCACAGACTGAATGGGGGTTAAATCTTCATTTGACTTTGGCATCTACAAGTGCTAATATTTCCCCCCAGGCTAGTATGACCTTTGAGTTATTAACTGAGTTGTTGGATGTTGGATGGAGGTCTCAGAGAGAAGGGGAGACTCAAAAGGAATGAATTGGGAGTTTTATTATCTTATTGAATATCTAAATCAGAGAAACCTAAGAGTTAGAAAGGATCTTAGAGCTAATCTATTTTAATGCCCCACCTAAGGAATCCTCCTTTCAATATCTCTGACAGGTGGTCATCAAGTCTCTATTTAAGTGACACTGACAGCAGAAAATTTACTTTTCCCTAATTTCCTAATTCCCATTTTATTTCTGTACAGCTCAAATTGTTATACTGCTTTTTCCTTCTTATTGAGTCAAAATGTTGTCTCCCTATGATTTCTATGTTTTAGCCCTAGTCCTGTCCTAGGAGGCACACAGTCTATGACAGTCTTTCAAATAGTTTAATACAGCTGTCATACCCCATACTAAGCCTCTTCTTTTCAAGTCTAAACTCCGCCCCGGATGTAGAGGCAAAAGAATAAAGTGGAAATGGCATTGGATTTTGAATCAAAAGATCTGAATTCAAATCCTGTCTTTGCCATTTACTAATTCTGATGCTGTATATAGGCAATTTATCTTTCTTAGCTTACATTTCCTTATCTATAAAATGGGGATAATGACTCTTAGAAAATCATTTAAATCAAATCATTAAATCAAAAAATCTTCCCAACGCACAGGTCTGTGTCACATCAGAAATATGATCAAGCAAAAACCAAAGTGAAGAGGCAAAAATCTCCTGTGACTCCCCATTAGCCTATTGAAATAAAGCAAACTCCGCTTGTCAGCGAACAGCTCCAACCTATGTGTTCCATACCAGTCCTATACATTACTTCCCTTGGTGTTCTCCACATTCCATCAAACTAGTTATTCCCCAATTTTTTCCTGCCCTTTCCCATCTTCAGGTGTTTAAACAGACCATCTTCCAACACTCTTCCACATTTACATCTATTTCCTCCTTCAACTACTTGCTTAGGTATTTCTTAAGAATTTATGCCCCAATTGATAAATGATCGAAGGATATGAACAGGCAGTTTTCAGAGGAAGAAATTAAAGATATCTATAGTCATATGAAAAATGCTCTAAATCACTATTGGTTAGAGAAATGCAAATCAAAACAACTCTTAGGTACCACATCTCACCTGTCAGATTGGCTAACATGACGAAACAGGAAAATCATAAATGCTGGAGAGGATGTGGGAAAATTGGAACACTTATGCATTGTTGGTGGAGTTGTGAACTGAGCCAACCTTTGTGGAGAGCAATTTGGAACTTTGCCCAAAGGGCTATAAAAATATGCATATCCTTTCATCCAGCAATACTACTTCTAGGGCTGTATCCCAAACAAATCATACAAGTGGGAAAAGGACTCAAATGTTCGAAAATATTTATAGCAGCTCTTTTTGTGGTGGCAAAGAGCTGAAAATCAAGAGGATGCCCATCCATTGGGGAATGGCTAGACAAGTTGTGGTATATGAATGCAATGGAATACTATTATGCTATAAGAAATAAGGAGCAGATGGATTTCATAATAACCTGGAAAGATTTATATGATCTGATGCTGAGTGAGGGGAGCAGAACCAGGAGAACATTATACATGATTACAGACACACAATATCTCTGATGACTAACTTTGATAGCCTTGGCTCTTCTCAGCAATGCAAGGTTCTAAAACAACTCCAAAAGACTCATGATGGAAAAAGCCATTCACATCCAGAGGAAGAATTACAGAGTCTGAATGCAGATTGAAGCAAACTGTTTGCTCTCTTTTTGTTTGTTTGTTTCTTGTTTTGTTTCTGTTTTGTTTCTTCTTTCTCATGGTTCATCCCATTGGTTATAGTTCTTCTTTACAACTTGACTATTGTGAAAATATGTTTAGCGTGAAGGTATATGTAGAACCTATATCAGATTACATGCTGTCTTGGGTGTGGAGGGAGGAGGAGAGGAGAGGGAGGGGGAGAAAATTTGAAACTCAAAAACTTGAGGAACTGAATGTCATAAACTAAAAATAAAAATTAATTAATTAATTAAAACAACACCTTCCACACAAATTAAAAAAAGAATTTATGAGCAATAAATGAATAAAAAAGTATTTAAGTGCTTGCTTATGTGCGAAATACTGCCCTAAGTGCTGGGGATACCAATAGAAAAGCAAGTCTCTAGGATCTTGGATATTGGTCTCTAGGATCTCACATTCTATCATGGAAACAATACACATAGATCTCGGCTGCCAGTCAAATGTAAAGGTCCCATGGTCCTTAAGATACAATAGTAAAGTGGATCGTAATGTATTTATCTACCAATATCCACATCCATTTCTGACATTGAACCAATTGACCATGCCAAGGTCTTTGGTGCAAGAATTTTCAGTAGCTCTGATTCCTGAGGATCTATGGGCTCCAGCACCTACTGAAGCGGTTACAGATCACATCTCCACAAGAGTTACTTCCCCAGATGATGGCTACAGGTGCTAGACTAGAAGCAGTGTTGGTGTTCTTGGAGGTGCTACCACTCCTGAAGTTCTTGAGCTTATCTGCCCAATCTAGGTAGTTAGTATTAATGGCAAAAAAAGAAAATAGGTCTCTCCTTCACAGTGGTCACTCCCCTCAATGATGGCTACAGAACCCAGCTTGAAAGTAGGGCCAGTGGTCTTGGGGGCATTGATATTCCCCAAGATCATAGGTTCTGTGTCCAGAGCTATCTCCATGGGAGTTTGGGGGAAAGTGGTGATAAAGACGGTGTGTTGGTAAGCAAAATAGGCTCCTTAGCACTTAGTTCAACAAGTGCCCTTGAATAGTTTGACTTTTGTTCCCTTTGAGTAACTCATTGAGCTTTACTAGGTGCTAAACCCCAGGCCCAAACCGCTATTAGGTATAAAACCTTAGTGGGTGTGGATTGGCAACTAAGGTGGGGCCCAAGGTGGGGCTAACTCCAGGGAGGGCCTAGTTTACATGTCTGGGAGAGCAGAGGCTCTTAGACCACAAGGGTTTAAGTCCGCCTCTGTGACGATTCTAGGTCACGTGGGTGAGTCGCATGTGTGACTCACCCCTGATGCTGAAAAAGATATAAAAACCAGGGGTTGGCTGTCTGTTCTTTGGAGCTCTCTTACCCACAGCAGTGGTGGCGTGTGTGACTGGGCCAGCCCTTGTTCTGAGCTCCCGGGCTGAACCTAGACATTGGTAACTATGAATTGTATTGCGTCTGTCTGTTTGTAATTTAAGAGCTCTCAAGATGGTGTTGATGAGGACACTCCGGGCAGCTGTACTAAGGAGCCCTCCAGCTTGTAAACCTGGATGCTGAGACTTTGTTGAACTCTGGTAACTACGTATTGGGATTTGAATCAGACAAGGTCTGTCTGTTGATGTTTGTAATTTGTTTGTATTTTGTTCTGAAGTTCAGGGTCCTGGCTTTTTCCCCTGAACTAAGTGAATGATATTTGTATGCTGAATTAAAGTAAGTTTGTCAACCCCTTCTTTCCTTGCTTTCCTTAGTTAAGCAGATCAAAAGAACCTGTGCTGTTGGCAGTTTTCCGGGTGCTGGTTCTGGGTGGATCTTGCACCCCACAGAAGCTGCTAGCCAGATTGTTGAAACAGAGGGTAAGGATAGATTGACTTGCTCCGCTACCTTATTGATTTATCTAGGCTACCAGGATTATTTCCCAGAATAATGGCTTCAGAGGCTACATTGGTAGCAAGAACACTTATCTGATTCTCTCATCTAGACATGAACATTTCCCTTCCCCAACATCTCATCATTCTGCTAAAATTTTCCTTTGAAGTTATTACTTTCTATATGCTATTTACAGTTATTTGTGTTGTGGAGGAGGTAGATGAACATGAATACTGTGGGTTTGGGGACAACATGTTCTCCCCAGATGAAGTAACCTCTGAGACCAAAGAAATAAAGCTATGGGATTTGTATTGTACTTCCCTCCTTATTGGTGACATTAGGATGAACAAGAATGCTCTTATTTTAAAAGGGATTTCCACCATCTTAGAGATTCTCTGCCAATTAAGGAAATCCTGATAAGACTAAAGTAGGAGAAATATATTTTCCAAAGGGACAAACCTGACATTTAGCGACTCTTGTGACTCCAAGACTTGCACACTTCCACATTTCCTTTTCTGATGTAGAATGGTGTTGGTGGTCTGTGTATTCTAAGTGAGTGTAAAAAGCTATTAAAAAAAAAACTTGTACTCTAAGAAACTGAGGCAACAGCTAGCGCAAATGGTCTTCCTTTGATCCAATAGGAATGATAGTAGATAAGATTCTCTATGGGTTTTAAAGGAATCTAAGCTGGCTAACTCCTACCACAGTGTGCATGTTGTTTTGTCCCTTACTGGATTTTAAGCGCCTTATGAGGAAAAGGATCCTGTCTTACTTGTTATTTTATTTCCAGTGCCTTAAACAATAGTCAATAAATGCTTGTTGAATCAAATCAAATTATATGAATATGATCTATTAATCTATTAATCCTTTCCCTATATGATCTGGTTTCTAAATCCTTCATCATCCCAGCAGCCTCTCTGTGGACAATTTGAGTTCATTAATATTCCTCTAAAAGTATCTATAAAAGAGCACAAACGTCAATGACTTATAAAGAAATTGTTTATAAGTTGCCACTATTTTTTAAAATTGATTTATTTAAATCATATATGCATATACTCATACATATATTGGCAATACAAATAATTATCATGTCTGTTTCATCACTGTACTCACTATTCTTTGTTAATTCTGAATTATAATAACATATTTATATAGCACTTTAAGGTTTACAAAATGTTCTCCTGACCCTATGAGTCTGCTGTGAGTACATGCTATTATTCCCATTTGACACATGAAAAAACTGAGTCTCAGAGAAATTAAATGACTTGCTCACACAACTAGTAAGTATCAGAAGCTGGAGTTATACCCAGATTTCCCAATTCCTTCCACTACCTTGAAGGACACATAGTTATACTAGGAGGCGAAGACGTCCATGGCCAGAAACAACTTCCAGTCTAGTCTGGGGGACAAGGCTGAGAAACAATTAATGCATCAGATAGTATACACAATGATTCTTAAAGATTCACAGAGAATATTTAATATTTTATTTTTCCCCAATTACATGTAGAAACAATTTTAACCTTATTTTTTTTTTAATTTTGAATTCCAAATTCTCTCCCTCCCTCCCTCCTCACCCTCCTCCCTGAGATGATAATTTGATTTAGGTTATACATGTGTAATCACACAAAACATATTTCTATATTAGTCATATTTGGAGAGAAGACACACAAAAAAACATGAAAAAAATAAAGTTCGAAATAGTATTCAGATTCCATCCATCATTTCTCTGAATGTGAATAGCATTTTTCATGAGTTCTTTGGAATCATCTTAGTTCATTGTATTGCTGAGAATAGCTAAATTATTCACAGTTGATCATTTCACACTACTTCTTACTACATACACTGTTGTCCTAGTTCTGCTCACTTCTCTTTGCATTGATTCATGTAAGTCTTTCCAAGTTTTTCTGAAATATTTTGCTAATCATTTCTCATATCACAATAGTATTCCATTACAATCATATGTTATGATTTGTTCAGCCATTCCCAACTTGATAGACATCCCTTCAATTTACAATTCTTGGCCACCACAAAAAGAGCTGCTATAAATATTTTTTATACAAATAGGTCCTTTTCCCTTTTTTTAATCTCTTTGGGATATAGACCTAGAAATTGTATTGGTGGATCAAAGGGTATGCACAGTTTTATAGCCCTTTGGGAATAGTTCCAAATTGCTTTCCAGAATTGTTGAATCAGTTCACAATTCCACAAACAGTGTATTAGTATCCCAGTTTTTCCATATCCCCTCACAGAGAATCCCTAAAGAAACTGACTTCTGATTGTAAAGTATACTAACAATTTTTCTTCTTTTTGCACATTGAGAGAAAATACTTTGTCACCAAGTGTTTTAGGCCCTTTCTAAATGTTAGGCCTTTCTAAGCTTTCTTTGCAGGTTGCCCACCTAACATATTTCCAGTGCTTTGAACTTTTTCTTGGGAGTTCTGAGAATGGCAAAGAATTCCAGCAGTGATAATAAAGGGGATTCCAAGAAACATGGGAAATTTAAACTAAATTGTAAATAGCTCTCATGATATTTCTCTCACTGAAGTTTAGAACTATAGGACAGATTCCAGTGAGACTGCTAATCAGGGCCCATAATTCAAGTAAGGATGAACGGGTAATAATGTGGGTGAGTCAGACATGAACAAACAACAAAAATAACAAAAATAAACACAGAAAGAGGACAACGGGCCGAATTTCAAATAAACAGGAAAAACCTAAGGTACTCTGAAACTTTTCCTAGGGTCAGGAGCCTCCTAAAGTGTATGCACTCTGGCCTCTGTACTTCAAATCTACTGCAGCCACTTTTCACAGGCAGTTTATCCTCTGGAGTTTGCCACTATCTGGGGTCCAAGCTTTGTTAATTATCTTAAGAGCACAGCTTCTCCCAGTGGTTTTCTATTTTGTTTTCCAGACAGATCAAAATGCTAATTGGCAGCCCCTGGCCTTGTTTCATCCTTCTCTTCCTTCTATATCTTTTTGTAATTCATAACAGTCCTATAATAAATTATGTCAGCCTCATAACTTATATTATTCCTATAACTCTGAGCTTCCTCAGGATATGATTATTTACTAATATGCTGTAGCTCCTATATATTTCTCAGTAGTACTAGAAGGGTTTCTTTAACCAAATTCTATATTTCATAAACAGGCTTTCTGTCAGATCTAACCGGTTTCTTACAGAAGCTTACCTTTTTTCCTGAAAACTTTAAAAAGATGTAGTCAGAGAGGAAAAAACAATTTTTATATAGTGGAACAATATTTTCCTTAAAGCTGCATTCATTCTATTAAATGCATCAATCATTAAGAAGCATTATGGGAAGAGGGGAGAGAATTTGGAATGCAAAGTTTTGAAAGCAGATGCTCAAAAAAAAGTTGTTTTTGCATGCAGCTGGGAAACAGGATAGATGGGGAATGGGGCATAGAAATCTATCCTGCCCTACAAGAAAGTAAGGGGAAAGGGGATGGGGGGGAGAGTGGGTTGACAGAAGGGAGGACTGACTGGGGAACGAGGCAATCAGAATATATGCCATCTTGGAATAGGGGGAAGGGTAGAGATGGGGAGAAAATCTGTAACTCAAAATCTTGTGGAAATCAATGTTGAAAACTAAAATATTAAATAAAAATGATAAAATTCAAAAATAGAATCATTATGTACATAGTCTATAATATATTAATTAAATAAAATAAATAAAATTAGCATTTTATTATGCTTTAAAGTTTACAAAGTACTATATATTATATATGTCATCTATCCTATATAACCGTGTACATAACATACAACATATATCATCTATAACATAATATGTAGTGTATCATATATGACACATAATAATGATATATTACATATGCTTTTATGTAGGATAGATGGCATATCATGTAAAATGTGATATATGTGAGATATGACATCTATTATGTCTACGGTATCTCGCATCCTATTGGGACCTTGCTACTTAATATGGAATCCATGGCCTTTGTTTGGGAACAAAGTGATTACAAATGAACAGTTACTATAGATATTTTGCCAGATGTATCTCAAAGTGTTGATGTGGGGTTCCCAGCATATACTAACATTTCATACATAGATATAAATATACACATTTATAAATATTAGATATACTTTAGATATTACTGTCTCCATTTTATAGGTGAAGAAGAAATTGAAGATCAAAAATGTTAAATAGCTTTCCCTAGTCCGCACAGCTAAAAAATGTCATAGATGGGATTGGAACACAGGTCTATCATCCCCTGCTATCCCTATAATGAGGTTATGTTAGTACATGCTGAGAACCTTGCATCAACGCTTTGAGATATGTCTGGCAAAACATCTTTTTTAACTGTTAATTTGTAATCATTTGGTTCCCAAACCAAGGCCATGGATTCCATGTTAAGTTGCATGGTCACTATAGGATGTGGGACTGGAAAAAAAATAAGCTAAATATCCTGATTTTCAAAAAACATGAATTTTTGAAACTACAAATCTGTAAGCTTGACTGATGTGAATGCTGAATGTGAATGATGTGAAATAATATGTCTTGATCTCAGAAAAGTATTTTGCAAAGTTTCCAGCTATCCCAATAGAAAAGATAAGAGTGATGTAGGTCAGATGGCAGTCTAGTTATGGGGATTCCCCAGCTGACAATGCCTTCATTTCCAAAATTATCTTGTATTCATGTATTTATTTTATATATATTTTGTAAATACTTATATATGTGTATATACATTGTCTTCATATACATATACATATATATCTACATGCATATATTGTCTTCCTTGATAAAATGTAAGCTCCTTGAAGGCAAGGGATTTTTTTTTCTTTCTAACACTCTGACATATATTAGGCACTTAATAAATAATTGTCGATTGAATAATTCAGAATTGGTTTAAAAAGTAGGTGCAAAAATCACTAATTACTAGATTGATATTAACTTGGAAAGAAATCTGTAGTGGAGTGCCCCAGGAATCTGTCATTTATCCTACTCTATTAAGTACTGGATAAAGACATAAATGTTATACTCATCACTTTTATTTACATAAAGCTGGGGATGGGTAGTCAGTACATGGTATGGCAAAGTCAGGATCTAAAAAGATCTTAAAGGTCTAGAACAATGGACTAAATCTAATAAGGTGAAGTATAAAGGAGACAAATTCACTTCAGAATCAACCACACAAGCAAAAGATTGGGAACTCATGGCTAGTTCATAAGGAAAAAGAGCTGGGAGCTTCAATGAACTGAAATGTCAATCAATATGACTAAAAATGAAAAAAAAAGTGACCAAACAATATAATATCATCATGGCCTTCACTGAGAGGTAGAAGGTTCAAAATGAATTAGTGTAGGAAAAGGAATTTATTGTATGCTTATTATATGCAAAGCATTGGGGATACAAATAGAAGAACAAGGCAATCCTATGGAGTTCACCTTCTTGGGGAAAACAATACATGGAGGAGGCTTCAGCTCTTAGTCAGAGGTGAAAGTCAGGTGATGCTTGCCTTCATCAGACTACATCTGGACAATTGAATTGGGTTCTTGACAAAGGTATAAGCGGGGCAGGACAATCCGTGATTTGCCCCGGGGCACCAACATCTGGGGAATTTACTTCCCTCTTGGAGTAGCATACTTCCTCCCTAGTAGCAAATCATTCTTTCTCCCTGTGGTTGTCTAGAGAGTATCCCCCGTCCATGTTCTCCACTGACCTGTGTCAGGTGGCATAGCTCTCTGCACCCTCGCTCTAGAGGTCTAGCCTCTATGATACTCCTTTTCTGGGGGCCACTTCCCTAAGAGGATCAACTCTGGATGATCTGGGAGAATAGGCCACCCCTCTCTCAGTGCAATTGTACCCACAATAATACTGTCCTCTATGCTACTGTATCCCCAGACTGTCCTCTGCACAACTAACCCCTTTTAAGCTTTCTCCCCTTTGTCTCAGATGAAGGAATTTCCATTTACAATTCTGGCCCTAGGCATAACATTTTTAGAAGGATATTGACAAACTGGAATACCTTGAAGAAGGCAATCAGGATTCTAAAAGGACTAGAGAGTACTTTTTTTTAATCATTTGAAAAAACTGAGGGGCTTAATCTAGAGAAAAGAAAATTTATGGGAAAATGATAGCTAACTTCATCTAAAAAGCTTTCAAAGCGAAGTGAAATTAGACTTGTTCTGCTCAGCCTTTGAGGTTACAGGATCAGATACCTCTCAAAATCTTAAAGTTAGAAGTTACTTATTCAAACCCATACCTGAACACTAATCTGCTCTACAATATCCCTGAAAAACAGTCATGCAGCCTCAGCATGATACCATCTAATGAGAAGGAACCCACTGCCACACAAGGTAATAAGGCACCCTGTTCTCCGTTTGGATAATTCTTGTTAGGACAATTTTCCTTACAATCAAGCCTAAATTTGTCTCTCAAGATGCTTTGCATCCAGTTCTGGCTCTTTGGGAGCCAAGGAAACACACATGAAAGTTGTTCTGAGCCAAATTTGGACTGAACAAAAATAAAAACACTCTTACAAGTTAGAGGGGTCCTAAAGCAGAGTGGCTGCCCCAGGACGCTGTGAATTTCCATGAGCTGGAGGTCTTCAAGCAGAGCTCCGATAACTACTTGTAGAGCATATTATATTATTGAGGAGGTGCTCGTTGGCAGATGAATAGATTCTTATTGGCCTACAAGACTTTTCAACTCAGAAATCTGTTTATTGTTCTATTTTAAGAAGAAATACCTACTTGTGCTCTGAAAAAAAAAATTCTGATTGCTTCACAGATGCCTGTTATCAAGCCAAGTGCAATTCTGAGGCTACCTGAACTACTTTGTATTTGACCAAGAGAACAAGAATTCATCAATATACTACCAGTGATACAAATTTCTCAAAATTTAAGTGTTATAAAAAGGACCCTTTGTCTTACTACTGAAACTATAGTCATCGTTAATCTACCCTTCAAGTTTAAAGAAAGAAAAAAGTGTACTTTGAAAGAATAGAAGCTGAGTAAATTGTGATAGATAAATATGAGATATTTTGTGCCATAAGGAACAATGAACACAGAATTCTGAGAAATATAAAATAGTTATAAAGTGATACAAATTTGGGGTTTTTTTTAAAGATGATTTAAAAGCACAATATACAATAATATAGATTAAGACAAAAATGTAACAAAAAGACCTTGGTTTCAAAACAATGGACAATGGTAAAGTTAAAGTGCATGTCCATCTATTCATTTTGGCAGACAGATTGAACTTGTAACCCTGCTTGAGGAAACTCTCTCAACCTATGCAGGTTGGCACCTCCCATGCAACCTACTGTCCTAGCAAGTTACCTGAAGCACTCAGAGGTTAAGCGTAAAGAGTCACACAACCAGGATGGGTCAGAGACAAGACTAAAACCTAGGTCAGGGTTGGAGAACCTGCAGTCTCGAGGCCACATGTGGCCTTCTAGGTCCTTGCGGCCTTTTGACTGAGTCCAAGTTTTACAGAACAAATCCTTTTATTAAGGGAATTTGTTCTGCAAAGTTTGTATTCAGTCAAAGGGCCACATTTGAGGACCTAGATATGTGGCCTCAAGGCCACAGGTTCCCCACCCCCAAAAGATCTTCCTGGCTCTGAGGCCAAGTTTCTATCAATTATGCCATGATGCCCCTCTCCATTCATTTAACAATTGATAAATTACAAAAATATGTGGTGGCATATATTACAAGTTATAAGTTTATGTTGTGTAGCTTTATTTAACAATGGTTGAGTATAGTTTTATGGTTTGTGTTGAATATTTATTTTTATTAGTTGTGTCAAAACAAAATTATCTCTGCAGACTGAAAGAATGACAGCATTTCAAAGGGAAAACCAAGAAAAAATATAATATGAAGAGGTCGAGATCTAAACTGTGTCAAGAGGCTAGAAGAGAAAAGAAAGGAAGAACCCCTGAAACTTTGGAATTATACAATAGTTATAAGGCTCTTCCCATAGAAAATGGAGCTGGACCTTTTGAGGAGGAAATGGCTCCTCATGTCCTAAGGAATAATGATAAAGCTGACCAACTAGTGTCAGCAGGAGAGCAGACCAATTATTGTGAGAGGATGATGTATCTACTAGAATATGACAAAGAACCTATCAAAACTTGTCAAGCCTGATAACCACTGCCCACCTGTAATGATTCAAATAGACTAATGATACCACCAGAGTGAACCTAGAAATCATTTCTAGGGATTATGAACTGCTGGGCAAAAAAACAGAAATCATAGGGACATACATGCTTTCATTACTACTTTTGATTAAAGGTAGGAGTTTCAGAAAACAAAGACAGATTTTAAAAGGAAATAGGCTTTTAAGAAAATGATATTTGAGTCTCTTACCTTCTCCAAGCCTCAGTTTCATCATATGTAAAATTAGGGAGCTGGACTTTTGAAGACAAAAGGAAAAGTAATTACAGTGATGAGGAAAGGGAGTTGCCTGAAGAGACTAATGTGGCTGCATAAGAATTTAAACAGCTTTGATTTTTAAAATGTAGAAGATGGGGAAAATGGACATAATAATTCAGAAACATTTACAAACAGAGCCAGAAACACTAAAATTGTATATAGATTAAGTTTGGAGAGAACTGCAAATGACAACAAAAAGGTAGGTGTCTTCAGCTTTATAAGGAAAAAGGAAGAAAGAAAAAATAAGATCCCCTTGAGGTAGATTCAAGATGACAAATCTACTTAGGCATTATTTTGCTTTGGTTTATCTATCAAAAAGAATAATATATGAACTGGAAATCATGGAACAAAAATGATTACTCAGGAGACGAAATGTAAAATAGGTGGGGAGATAATAAGACAGTACCTGACTATACTCGGTGAGTCCAAATCTCCAGGCTTAGATGAACTATATCCCAATGTACCCCAAGAACTAGCAGGTGTTAAAACCAGGAAAACCAATATGAACTGATGTAGAGGAAAGTAAGAAGATAGCAATATCATTTTTTTAAAAATACTTCCAAAGACTTTAAACTTTGATCAACACAATGATGAACCATGAGTGCAAAAGAATGAAAACAAATTACTCTGGTCACTTTCTGAAGGAGAAGTGATTAATTCCACACACAGAAAAGCATACATGTTTCGACATGGCTAATGTATGAATTTGTCTCACCAGACTATTCAGCTATGTGTTAAGGGCTTTTTTTTTTAGAGTTTTTCTTTATTTGTTCAATTGGGGAGGGCAGTAGGGAGGAAAAATTTTTAAATGCTAATTGAAAAAATAAAAACAATAAACTTTTTTAAAAAAAAGAACTAGCAGATATGATAGCTGAGACACAGTAATTATTGAAACATGAAAATACACAAACACTCAACTTGTTGAGTGGTATTTCTTAATTAACTAGCTGCAGAATATCAGAAGGACTGCGGTATAGACTTGTTGCAAAAAAAAATCATTCAGCTTCTTTTCCAATATCACTATATTTTTTTCTTCTTTGCAAATACTTTGAATATAAAAGTGACAAAGATGAATTACATTGCTCACAAAAAAATGGCTCTTAAGAACCTACTTTCAGTTCAAAGAGTAGACTTTTTTTTCTGCAAAGGTGTGTGTGCACGTGCATGTGTGTGTGTGTGTGTGTGTGTGTGTGTGTGTGTGTGTGTTGGTGCCTCTATAATATGTTTTAGGAAGTATGTTTCCTGCTCTTCTTAAATAATTTCTTCTTTTATCACATCAGGATGAAGTCTATATGAGGTTAAACAGCAACTCTCTTGAGGTTAATATAACTCCTTTGTCTTGGTGTTGGACCATCTTTGGTTCCAAATGTACTTTACCAGATTCATGCTGAATGACAGCATCTGCTTCATTATCTTTTGTCGGCATTCTTTTCTACTGAAAGGTAAATAGAAATAGTAGAGGGCTGTTTTCCTAGGTATCAGGAACTCTCTAGAGAGGAAATTCCCTTTGCCACTGCAGGCAAGCATCTTTTCTGTAAATTATAGTCGGAGTGGCCTAGAGCAATGAGATATTAAGTGACTTGCCCAAGGACACACACACAGCCTATATGTGTCAGAAGTGAAACTTGAACACAGATCTTCCCAGTTTCCACTCTGGCTGTTTTTCTACCAACACCACACTACACAAGTATGCAGCACAAAATGAAAATGCCATCTTGGTCATATTTTTTTAATATTTGGTTCAGCTTCTTCAGAACAAAATTGTGTTGTTTCTTAAAGTTTAATCTTCTTTATGTTTTTAAGTATACAACTAATTGCACTGCAATTCATTTTCAACCTGAGAAATCTGAATTTCTATGAACTTACTTCTGACAAGTCACTCTTAAATGTCAAATTCAAAATACAGAGAATCTCAATCAAGTCACAAAATGTTCTTAGAGAAGGTGCCATTTTTAATTCTCATACTATTTTCATAGCTCTATACAAATCATTTTTTCCTTCAATTCGTGTTTAGCCATTGTGAGATCTGCTCAATAATCCTCTATATTCCTTGCATTTCTTTATATAAGTCTTTTCCCCTTAATTTAAATTTGCTTTTTTTTAAGGAGAACAAAAGAAGTTAAACAGTACTGAAAATGGACAAATGTTTCCCTAATATTCATTAAAGGAATGAGGATTAAGTGTGATGAGATTGTGCTACATACTACCTGGACAGATGAGTTCAAGAATCGGATCACCAAAGCAGCAACACCAAGACATGATAGCGTAATGACTGAGGATTTCCACTATCCGAACGTCTGCTGATCCCCCTTCTCTTTGCCAAAAACAGGATATCTGTTAAATTCTTAACTTGCCTTAATGATAATTTCATTCTTCAGAAGGTTGGGGAAACAAGGAATACTTTCATTTTAGATCTGATTCTGAGGAAGGAGAGACTGATTACTGAAATGGAAATGATGGGAATCCTGAAAGGAAACAACCCTGCTATGTTAGAGCTTAAATAGAGAAAAAGAGGAAAGCAGGACATAGTCTGACATTGTTGTTATTGTTCAGTCATTTCAATCATGTCCAACTCTTTGTGACCTCATTTGGGGTTTTCTTGGCAAAGATACTGGAGTGGTTTGCCATTTCCTTTCCCAGCTCATTTTACAGATAAGGAACTGAGGCAAACAGGATTAAGTGACTTGCCCAGGGTCACACAGCTGATAAGTGTCTGAGACTTGATTTGAACTCATGAAGATGAGAATAACTCATTCCAAGCCTAGTGCTCTATCCACTGTGCCACCAAGCTGCCTATAGGCTGACATACAACCTAGATTTTGTGAATGGATTTCAAATATTTCTTTTTTTTTTACTTTTGCTTTTTTATTTAATATTTTTAGTTTTCAACATTGATTTACACAAGATTTTGAGTTACAAATTTTCTCCACATCTCTACCTCCCCCACCCTAAGATGGCATAAATTCTGATTGCCCCTTTCCCCAGTCTGCCCCCCCTTCTGTTGCCCCACTCCCTGACCCATCCCCTTTCCCCTTACTTTCTTGTAGGGCAAGATAGGTTTCTATACCCCATTGCCTGTATATCTTATTTCCCAGTTGCATGTAAAAACAACTTTTTTTAAACATTTGTTTTTGGAACTTTGAGTTCCAAATTCTCTCCCTTCTTCCCTCCCCACCCACCCTCCTTGAGAAGGCAAGCAATTCAACATAGACCACGCATGTATTATTAGGCAAAATACTTCCATAATAGTAATATTGTGAAAAACTAACTGTATTTCTCTCCATCCTGTCCCCCTTTATTCTTTTTTCTTCCTTGACTGTCCTTTTTCAAAAGTGTTTCCTTTTGACTATCTCCACCCCCAGTCTGCCCTCCCTTCTATCATCCCCCCTCTCTTATCCCCTTCCCCCCTACTTTCCTGTAGGGTAAGTCACTCAAGTGAGTGTGTACATTATTCCTTCCTTAAGACTAATCCAATGAAAGCAAGATTCACTAATTCCCTTTCACCTACCCCCTCTTCCCTTCCATTACAACAGCTTTTTCTTGCCACTTTTATGTGAGATAGTTTACCCCATTCTGTCTCTGCCTTTCTCCTTCTCCCAATATATTCCTCTCTCACCCCTTAATTTTATTTTTTAGATATCATCCTTTCATATTCAACTCACACTGTGCCCTCTGTATACACACACACACACACACGCATGCGCACACACACACACACATATATATGTGTGTATATATATGTGTATATATATGTATATATGTACACATATACATACATACATATATTCCCTTCAACTACCCTAATACTGAAAAAGGTCTCATGAGTTACAAATATCATTTTCCCATGTAGGAATGTAAACAAAACAGTTCATAAGTCCCTTATGATTTCTCTTTCCTGTTTACCTTTTCATGCTTCTCTTGATTCTCATATTTGAAAGTCAAATTTTCTATTCAGCTCTGGTCTTTTCATCAAGAATGCTTAAAAGTCCTCTATTTTATTGAAAATCCATATTTTGCCCTGGAGCATTATACTCAGTTTTGCTGAGTAGGTGATTCTTGGTTTTAATCCTAGCTCCTTTGATCTCTGGAATATCATATTCCAAGCCCTTCAGTCCCTTAATATAAAAGCTGCTAGATCTTGCCTTATCCTGATTATGTTTCCACAATACTCAAATTGTTTTTCTCAGGCTGCTTTTAGTATTTTCTCCTTGATTTGGAAGCTCTGGAATTTGGTGACAATATTCCTAAGAGTTTTCTTTCTGGGATCTTTTTGAGGAGGCAATCTGTGGATTCTTTCAATTTCTATTTTACCCTCTGGCTCTAGGATATCAGGGCAGTTCTCCTTGATAATTTCTTGAAAGATGATATCTAGGTTCTTTTTTTGATCATGGCTTTCACGTAGTCCAATAATTTTTAAATTATCTCTCCTGGATCTATTCTCCAGGTCACTGGTTTTTCCAATGAGAAGTTTCACATTGTCTTCCATGTTTTCATTCTTTTGGTTCTGTTTTATAATTTCTTGATTTCTCATAAAGTCACTAGCTTCCACTTGCTCCATTCTAATTTTTAAGGCACTATTTTCTTCAGTGGTCTTTTGGACCTCCTTTTCCATTTGGCTAATTCTGCCTTTTAAGGCATTCTTCTCCTCATTGGCTTTTTGGAGCTCTTTTGCCATTTGTGTTAGTCTAATTTCTTCAGTATTTTTTGGGGGTCTCCTTTTAGCAAGTCATTGACTTGTTTTTCATGATTTTCTTGCATCACTCTCATTTCTCTTCCCAATTTTTACTCTACTTCTCTTACTTGCTCTTCCAAATCCTTTTTGAGCTCTTCCATGGCCTGAGACCAATTCATATTTTTCTTGGAGGCTTTTGATGTAGGATCTTCAATTTTGTTGACTTCTTCTGGCTATATGTTTTGATCTTCTTTGTCACCAAAAATGATTCTATAGTCTGAGTCCTTTTTTTGCTGTTTGCTCATATTCTCAGCCAATTACTTGGCTTTTGAGTTTTATGTCAGGGTATAACTGCTTTCAGAGTGAAGAGTGCTTTGTCCCAAGCTTCAGGGGTTTTGTACTGCTGTTTTCCAAGCTACTTCTATTCTGTGGTGGTATGATGCTCCTCTCCTGGCCTGTGCTCTGGTCGGTGAGTGCAGGTACTCTTTTCTGCTGTGTAACCACCAGGAAGACTCCCTCTCCACAGTCACTGCAAGCTCTGCCACACCAGCACTCCTCCCCCAAGAACCACCAACCAGGACCACAACCCAGATCCAAGCAGGGCAAAGGAAGAGAACCTTGCCTCAGTGCCAGCAAAGCACTCTCTACACCCCTGCACTGATCAGCCACTTGATTCCTCCCATCTTGTGGGCCTGGGGCCAGAAGCAGCCGTTGTGCTGCTGCTGTTGCTGCAGCAGCCACCTCTGCTACCCTGGGGCTGTGGCTGGGCAGTGCACTTCTCTCACTGAGATCTAGCTGTTTTCCTACTGACCTGCTCTGTTGTCTTTGGTGTTTGTGGGTTGAGAATTCTGGTAACTGCCACAGTTCAGTGATTCAGAGCCCTGAGGCCTGATCTGCCTGGTCAAGTCCACTCCTGATCTGTCCTGGCAGCCCATGTTGGGCCGCGCTCTGCTCCCAGCATGGTGTGATAGACCCTTCCCAGCGACCATCCAGGCCATCTTGGGCTGGAGACTTGTTTCTCTCTGTTATTTCATGAGTTCTGTAGCTTTTGTTTAGGGTCATTTTTTACAGGTGTTTGGAGGGATTTGGGGGAGAGCTGAAGCAAATCCCTGTTTTTAAGCCACCATCTTCAGATTTCAATTATTTCAAAGAAAACATTGGTAAGATACTTTTGCCTAATATTCTGCTAGAAATGTCAATCCAAAAGGGATGGGATACTTCATATCCCACCCAGACATTTACTTGGCCAGCTTGCTATCCACTCTTATGCCACCCTGTTTTTTCCTCCTTGGAATAACTCTTCTACTTTACAGTACCATGAGAACAAAATGTTCTCAGTGCTTGAGGAGTTACTCGACTCAGTTCTGGGAACTCCTGCCCTGGAGCCAAGCTCTCTCAGTTAGTGAGTGAGTGAGAGCAAATTCAACTAGCCCACTACTTGTACCTAGTACAAACCACCAGACCAAATCATGTTTCATATCCCTATGCAGCCACCCACCTCACCCATCTTGCCATAGACCCACCAACGGCATGCTTCCTTATGATCCCACCAAGTGCATCTTGCTTTCCACTTCTTGCTTTTGGCTCAGTAATCTAATTAATTCTACCTTGTTGCTAGAAAGGCTGTGTTAATTGACTACCTCATGGATCAAACTCACACCCCTATGACTCCCTAGAGATTTCCTTCTCTGGACTGCCTACCATTCCCATATATTTGCTGTCCCACTATTATACTGTAAGCTCTTTGAGAGCAGGGATTATTTCACTGTCTCACTTCTGCATTTTAACCCCCCACTCTTAATGCAGTGCCAGCATAGAATTAACAACTAATAAATATTGGGGGCAAAGGGGTTCTGCAATCCAGTCATTCATCTCAAGTATTAAATTCTGATGACAAATGATTACTGTAAGGAAGAACAGGGGAATCTGTCTGCACAAGGAACTCATCAACTACCTTACACTTTAAAAACAACATATACTATATAAAAAAGATTGGCACAAAGGCAGGTAACCGAGAATGAATACAAAAGGATAGAATGGTCCTATAAGAATTGTGTCAAGAGTATCAAGAAACAGAATTAGTAGAGGCTGGCACAATGGGGCGCACAAAATTGATTGATTGTTGGTTCTTTTACAAAATGAAGAGTTCTGTTCAAGTGACTAAAAGACTTTCCATGATAATGAATGTCACATACTCTGACAGATGCAATTGCTGTGTGTTGCTTAACTGTTTTCATTTTTACAAGGCATGGTTCTTGATACTTTGTGTGAGTGGTGAGAGAGGATGTTGGTTTTGACTTTAATTCAACTCAACAAGCATTTATTAAATGTGTACTATATACCAGGCAGTGTTAGGTGCTAGGACTACAAAAACAATCAATCAATAAATATCTATCAAGGACATACTATGTGCCAGGAATTGTGCTAAACCCTGGAGATACAAAAAGAGGAAAAAGAGTCCCTGCCTTCAAGAATCCCACAACAAAATGGGGGAGAAACCATATAAACAAAATATATACAAAGCTACATACAAGATAAATAGGAAATAAGGTACTAGAATTAAGAAGGATTAGAAAAAGCTTCTTGTAAAATGTGAGATTTTAGTTGGGACTTAAAGGAAGCCAGGGAACTCAGCAGGCAGAGTTGAGGAGAGAGAGCATTCCAGGCTTAGTGGACAGCCAGAGAAAATGCCTGGAGCTGAGAGATTGGGAGCCTTGTTTGTGGAACAGGAGACCGGTATCACTGGACTGTAGAGAACATAGCAGGGAGTAAAATGTAATAACACTGGCAAGGTAACAAGGGACTAAGTTTTGAAGAGCTTTGAATGCAAAATAGGATTTTGTATTTGATCGCTGCAGTGGTTGGGAGCCACTGAAGGTTACTCAGTAGGAGAATGACATGGAGGGACCTGCACTTCAGGAAAATCACTTTAGTGACTGAATGGAGGATGGATTGGAGTAAGGAGAGACTTGAAGTAGGCAGACCTACCAGCAGGTTATTGTAATAACCCAAGAGCGAGGTAATGAGGGTCTACACTAAAGTGGCAATGGCAGAGGAAAGGGGCATATAGGAGAGGTGTTGCAGAAGTTACATCAACAGACCTTGGCAATAGCTTGGATGGGGGGACAGGGGGGAGGCGAGAGATAGTGAAGAATCCAGGATGACTCCTAGGTTGCTAACCTGATGGTGTTGGTCTTTACAGTAATAGGGAAGGGGTGAGGTGGGGGGAAGGTAATGAGCTCTGATTTGGACATGTTTTGTTTAAGACATCTACTAGAGACAGTTTGAGATGTCTGAAAGATAGAGATATAAGATTGGAGGTCAGAAGAGAGTTTTAGGCAAGAAAGGTAGATTTAAGAATCATCAACATAGAGACAATAATTAAATCTATGCAACCTGATGAGATCACCAAGTAAAGTGGCATATAGGGAGAAGAGAAGAGGGCCTAGGATAGAACCCTGAGGAATATCTATGGTTAGAGATCATGATATTCATGAGGATCCAACAAAGGAGACTGAGGAGCAGTCCTATAGGTAGAAGGAGAACCAGGAAACTGGTGTCCCAAAAGTCTAGAGAGAAGAGAGCATGAAGGAGGAGAAAGTGTGACCAACAGTGTCAAAGACTGCAGAGAAGTCAAGGAGAATGAGGATAGGAAAAAGGCCATTGGATAAGGCAACTAAGAGATCATTGGTAACTTTGGAGAGAGCAGTTTGAGTGGAATGATGAGATCAGACGCCAGACTGTAAGCAGTTAAGAAAAGAGCGAGAGAAGAGGAAAGGAAGGATAGTATGATAAATGGTCTTTCTGAGGAATTAAACTACAAAAGGCAGAAGAGATATAGGACAATAGTTATCAGGAATAGACAGATCAAATGAGGTTTTTTTCAGAATGGGGGAGACATGGGCATGTTTCTAGGCAGTAAGAAAAGAGCCAATACAGAGGAAGAGATTGAAAACACGTGAAAGAGTGGGGTCTGGGCAGGGTGGGGGGAACCATCAGTGGGAGAAGACAGAATGGAATAGGATCACTTGAATAAATAAAGGGGTCAGCCTTGGTAAGGAGTAAAGCCTTAATCATGGGTGAAGGAGGAGAAAGGGACAGAAGACAGAAACAAAAAGAGCCCACGCCCTTAAGGAAATTACATTCTATTGGGTAGGACCATATGCATACAAAAAGCAGTGTGTGTGTGTGTGTGTTTGTGATAAATTTATTATATAACATGTAATATAAATCTATTAAATGTTGCATATTGTGCATAATAAATTTACATATAATAAATTATCCATATTGTATGTATGTGTGTAATTTCCAGAGGAAGAGCACTAGCAACTGGGAAGATAAGGAAAGGCTACGTGTAGAAGGCGGTGCTTGAGCTGAGTTTTAAAGAAAGCTAGATATTCTTTCAGCGGTAGGGAACCTGCAGCCTTGAGGTCACATGTGGCCCTCTACGTCCTCAAGTGTGGCCCTTTGACTGAATCCAAAATTCACAGAACAAATTATTTGTTCTGCAAAATTTGGATTCAGTCAAAAGGCCACAACCAAGGACCTACAAGGACCTCAAGGTCACAGGTTCCCCACTTCTGGATTCTGTGAAAAAGAGGTAAAGGAGGAGTGCATTCCAGATTTGAGGAACATCCTACACAATGTCAAAAAGATGAGAGATGGAATGTCACATACAAGGAATAAGAAGTTAAAACAGAAATGAAAAGGAAGAATGCATAATAAACCCATAAAGATAGGCAGAAATTGAATTTTAAAGGACTTGTACCAAACAGAAAAAAATTTGAGAATTTTTGTGGTTTATTTGTTTCTTTTTTATCCTAGAGACAAGAGGAAGCCACTGGAATTTCTTGAGAAGGGGAATGATATAGTTAGCACTATGCTCTAGGCATATGAATCTGAAAGGAGACATTGGATGCAGAAAGACCAATTAGAAGACTATTACAGTAGGCCCAGCAAAAAGTTATAAATCTCCAATTAGAATGGTGACTATGTAGGCAGAAATGGGAAGGATGCAAAATAGGGACATAGATTAGCAAAGACTTGGAACTGTTCGGATATGAGGGAGAGAGAAGTCAAAGATGTCTCTGAGGTTGCGAACCTGATTAACGACATACTGGAAACTGACAGAAAACTGCTCTCCATAGTTGTTCATTTCAGGTTTATCACCAAGCAAATGGAAATTGTTTTTATTCACCACTGGTCTGGATTAATTGGAAATGATTATTAATATCCAGGGAGTCACCCCATTCCAAACACTTCAAACATATTAAAAATAAGATGGTACAGAGTTTATTTATTCCAACATGAAAAATGTAATAGGCTGGATTCTTCACAAATATCTGATTCTAGAAAATATTTACATCCAAACAATTCAAATTTTAGAATGATCTTTATTTCATTTCCTTAAATGTTTTCACTAACTCTGTAGTTATTTCATTATTTCTAGGTGAAATTCAGTATAATTTTGAATCAAAGTAGGAAAGAGTTATGATCAGCATCATTACATGGAATATCCACATCAGTGAAATTACAGATCTATCAAGGATCAAAAGAAGAGCGAGAAATAAGTGCCATCCTACCCTTACACCAATAAACTTATCAAAACTCATATATATTTTACATAATTACATTATATATTAAACTTGAGCATAAAGTTACATATAAAGTAAAAAGAAGTAAATGTCTTAAAAAGTTCAATTCTCAATTTAAACTTTCTTATCCTTGTGCTAACATATCTTTTGACACCCCTCCCCCAAACAATTCCTTTCAACAATGAGTAGATTTTAATGTGAACTCATGTCAGATTCCATGAGGTGATCATAATTTCTTTGGCTTCGTGTTTTAACGTACATTGTATAAGTGTACAATGAAACATTACTCAGATATTGGAGGGATCTATAAAAAGGTCACAAACACAGTTCACAATTCTCTAACTTTGTCAATCAGTCTTAAAAAGTTACCTAAGGCACAGATGTTAAATGATTTTTCCAGAGTGGCATAGCTAGTAAGCATGAGAAGTGGGATTTGAAGGGGGTTTTCCTTAATCCATGACCAGAGATGTACCCTAACCCTAAATGCCATGCTACATCAAATTAACCATTAGAAGCCACAAAATAATACATTTTTTGCATTTTTCTTAACTCCAAAAATAATTTAAAATTATTTCATATTTTTCAAAACTACTGAATTTTTCATTTTAATTAGAACATTAATAAACATGTTTTTAAACTGTCTAAGCATATTTATGAGTTTCTTCTCCTGTTGAATGCTGAGAATAGAGGTTGCCTTTGTCTTTGATATCCTGGTAAATAATACAATATAACAATTTCAATTTTCAGATAAATGTTTACTATACTTTAATGTTAACAAAAACTTCGAATTAATAAGAAACACCGGTGTATTTAAATCATCACTGAAATGATATTCATCCAGAAGGATTAAAAGCCTTATATCTGTTCTATAGAAAAGATTAAATCTTTGGGCATGGTTCTCCAAACAATAGTGTATTATCTTCCCCCCAGAATTTAGCTAAAATGGTCTATTTTCTTCTGGCTTTGTGTATCTTGTAATTAAATTATTTTGTTCTTAAATGGACTCTATGTCTTTTAAAATTCTTTCATTACCTTTATCTGCTATTTTTTCTATTCTCTTTGCAATCAATGAAATATTTGTATCATTTGAAAAGATGAAATCATGGCATATTCTTATAGCGTAGTGGTAATTTCATTGCACTCTATCCACTTATGGTCGTTTTATTTGTTTAGATTGTTATGACTTGTAAGGAAAAAAATCTCCCTAATATAAGAATAAAGATACTTCAGTGATTTCATTATAGTTCTCTGAAATGTATCTCTAGTTATAAAAGTAAATGAATGAAGCTACAAATTATAACATAATCTTTTCATAAATGTACACATAAATGGCTAAGTGCTAACAAGATGTACTCAAATTTTGTCTTTTATCTAAATATAAAGGTATATATCACAAACACAATTACATATTTATATACATCATCTTAAACTAAATTTCACCTTAAGTAGTTCTGAAGGTATCTTAAAACTGAGACAATATAACCACATAGTAAAACAGTATGTTGAAGGTAGAAATGTTTTAAATATCTTCCAAATTTTAATTTAAACTGAGGAGTTAGCCCTTCTAATTATGAAAATAGTCCTCAAAGTATTCTTTTAAAATGAGACTTAAGAAATCTTACGCATAGAATCATAGATTCAGAGCTGAAAAAGACTTTGAGTCATGTAGTTCACCCTCCTCATTGGATAGAAGAAAGTAAGAGCTTGCTCAATATCCTACAGGCATTAAGTGGCAGAGCTAGGATTGGCACTTGGGTCCTCAGACTGCACTTTACACAACACTGTCTTTGATTTTAATTTTGAATGATGACCGATGCCATTACATTTTATTATATGTCATCATGGTTGATCACAAAAATATCTTCATGGACTATATTTCCAATGTCACTAAGTATCAACTGAATTATTTCCTCTCTAATCTCAACTTCAAACCCCTAAAAAGTAGGCTGATTGATTTTTATCATATATAATCTCCTTCCAAAGATCTGTGAAAGTAATCTCCTCTCAGCACATGATCTGCCTCAGCATAAGACCTTCATGTCCCTATCACCAAGGTAGAGGCTAGGTCAGTGTAATAGTAATTAAGGTGGGACTTTTTGCTATTGACTTTTAATGATTCTGGTCTTTGTTTGAATGGGGCAGATAAAGTGGGATGTTTTTGTATTTCTCAGCACTGAGACAACTGGGAGTCATTGATTTGTATCAGATGTGATTTTGGGGGTGGGGAAATTTTCCATGCCCAGCCTAGTTGAAGTTGGGGCCCTCGGGGCCCTGAACAGGATATATAAGCACAGAGGTTAGCGTTCTCTCTTGAAGCTCTGCACCACAGCAGGAGTGGCATGTGACTCTGGGCCAGCCGTTGTAAAGAGCTCCCCGGCTGAACACTCAGATGTTGATAACTGCGAATTGAATTTGGTCTGTAATTCAGGGTGCTGGTTTTTTTCCCTGAACTAAGTAAATGATATGTGTATGGGTTAAAGTAAGATTGTTAACCCCTTAATGTTGTTTTCCTTGATAAAGCAGATCAAAAGGACCTGAGCTTGCAGCATTCTGTGAGCTGGTTGTTGTTGGCTTTACACCCCCGCAGCAGCGGCTAGCCAGATTGTTGATACAGTCAGTGATGGTAGGTAGAACTGATACTGACTCCAGAATGGACAGCAGGTCCATGTAAAAGGATAGATGTATGGATGTCTGAATGTATGTTTCCAACTAAAACTGTGCCTCGGTAGCATAATAGGTAGATTACTGAACTTAAGAGTCAGGAAGATGTAAGTTCAAATCCTAACTCAGACACTTACTAGCTGTGTGAAATCTGAGCAAGGTAAGCCATCTATCAACAAGTATTTTTTGAGTGTGTATTATGTGGCAGACATGCTAGGAGATGGGGAGAGAAATACAAAGAATAAAATAATCTCTCCTCATAAAGAGCTTACATTTTAATGGGGAGACAAGTAAATTAAATGTGTGTGTTTACACATACATATATATATATACAAATTTTATATATACACAAATACACATGTATACACCCAAATGTATACATATACACATATATCTTTGTGTGTGTATATGTATATATACATATTTACATAAGTATATTTAGAGAACAAGTATAAAGTTAGCAAATATAAATGTATACAAAGTTGTTAAATACAAGGTAGCAGTTGGACAGATCAGGAAAGACTTCATGAAACTGTGTCTTAAAGAGAGAGGGTCTATAAAATAGAGATAAGAAGTACTTTCCCAAGCATGGAGCATGACCAGGGCAAAGGGACAGAGATGGGAGATACAGTGTTGTGTATGAGGACCAGAGAGAAGGCTGGTTTAGCTGAATAGCAGAATGATACCAAACGAGGCTGGCATAAAAGATTGGGGCCAAACTGTATATGGCTTTAAAAGCTAAACAGAAGACTTTATATTTTAGCCTAAAGACAATAGAAAACTATTTGAGTTACCTGAGTAAGAGACTTACATGGTCAGAACTGTGTTTAAGGAAAATTACTAGCTCTGCCCCTTAATGCAAGTATATAGGGGTGAGGAGAGACTTGAGGCAGGAAGATTAATTAGGAGTCCATTGAAATAATCTAGGTGAGAGGTGATGAAGACATGAACTAAGGCAAGAGCTGTGGGAGAGGAGATAAGGGGTTAGATGTAAGCGATGTGCACTAGATAGAAAAAGCAAAATTTAGCAACTGATTGAATGTGTAGGATAAGGACAAGGAGAAGTCCAATATAATGCCAAGATTATGAACCTGTAAGACTGGAAGAATGATGGTATCTTTGACAGAAAGAGAGAAATTTAGAAGAGAAGAAGGTTTAAGGAGGAATATACTGAACTCAGTTTTGGACACGCTGAGTTTAAAATGGGACATCCAGCTTGAAATGTCTGGTAGGCAATGGGCCATCACTGAATATCAGGGACAGATTGGGGATAGATATATGGATCTGGACATCATCTCCACAGAGATGATAGTTAAACTGATAGGAGCTGATGAGTTTACCAAGGGACAAAATATGGAGGAAAAAGAGAAGAGAGCCTGGGACAATCAAGTAAGCTCTGCAGGCCTGTTTCCTCATTTGTAAAATTGGGATAGTAATAGTGCGCATGCACATGCATACATGCCCACGCTCACACACACACACATACACACACACAGAGCAGGGTTGTGGTAAACATAACATGAAGTAATAAATTGTAATATATAATCTTTAAAGCTCTTTATAAATGCTCACTATTATATATATATATATATATATACATATATATATATATATATATATACATGATCATTTATCTTAGTGGTCATTCAGCAGATTTTGTTGTTGTTATATATTGTTAATGACCAAGTTCTGTACAATCAATAATAGAATCTAAGCTGTTCTATTTTTGTCTTTGTAACCCAGGTTAGCATGATACCTGATATATAAAGGCACTTAATCAAATGCTTATTGCTTGGTTTGTTAATTGATTATATTTTCAATCCAACTGAATCATACTATTTCTCCAATATAGGATTTTTGAAATGAATTTCTTTTCTTAACTATACTTCAAAGTCAAATTAAAAATGATTTTTGGATTATTCAATTTATTTCAGTTATCTACTCTTCTCAGCTCTTTTGTCTACATAAGTGAATGAACACTGATTACAATAATGAATCTACATACCATTTTATTTTTGGTTCATGGGACTTTATATTAGTTTGCTGTTTAGTCACCTGCAAGGTGACTCTAGGAATATATACCATTTTTTAAAAAGCATAAACACAGTAAATAAATTTTAGGCATTCTGATTGGAACAAATGGCACCAAAAAAGAAAAGGAAATAATAGAAACTTCAAAGATCATATTCAGTGTCCAAGATAAATAGATATCTAACAGAAATATAGGAGAACTAAAAGTCATTCCCCAAAAGATAAGTGGCCAAAGGATATGAACAAACAGTCCTCAAAAGAATTCTCCAAATCACAAATAATAAGAGAAATGCAAATCAAAACAATCCTGAGGTTTTACCTCATGCCCAGTGAATTTTAAAAGATGACAAAATATGGGAACAGTCAGTTTTGGAGAAGTTATGGTAAGCTCATGATGTTGATGGAGCTATAAATTAGTATGACCAGTCTGGAATCCAATGTTCAATTCAATATTCTTTTTACAAGCATTTATTATCTCTCCCTCTCACATTGCCCTCCCAACTGAACAACAAATAAATAAATAAAACCTTCACAACATATCTTTAGGCTAGCAAAACAAATTCCTACATTAGACATGTCGAAAAATATATGTCTCATGACATTTTAAGGATTATTGCCCTCTGGCAAGAGGTGAGTGGTATGTTTGATCTGCCATCCTCTGGACTTGTGCTATAAATGAACATAAAAACATAAAAAAAGAACAAAAAATGTTTTAAAATGAAAGCAATTTGGAATTATGCAAATAAAGTGACAAAAATGGTCATACCCTTTGACCCAGAGATTTATTGCTAGGCATATACCCAAAGTCAATAACAACGACAACAACCACAAAATCTTTATATACACTAAAACATTTACAGCAGCATTTTTTGTGGTTAATTTAAAAAAAAACAGAAACAAAGTAGATGCCCATTAATTAGGGAATGGCTAAACAAGTCATGGTACGTAAACATAATGGAATGTAACTATGCAGAAATGATTATGTGATATATATAGAGAAACATGAAAACACTTAAGTGAACTGATAAAAAGTAAAATGTGAACCAGGAGAACAATACACGTAATTACTATGACAATGTAAACTCTAAAAAAAAAAACATAAATAATCAAAAATGAATGTCGAAAAAGTATGGAGAATAAGCTTGGCCCCAAAGAAGAGATATGAGAAGATATTTGCCCCAACTTCTTTACAGAAGTCAGGTTCCATGAATGTAAAATGTTATATATAACAATCAGATCTTTTTAATGTGCTATTGATTTTTACGGAATTTTTTTCTTCCTCTTTTTCAAAATAAAAATCCTGCTATAGGTGACAATTCTCTAGGAGGGGAAGAAAAAAGAATATGGAGGAAAATGTAAGTGATGTAGCAAAAATATCAATAAGAACTTATTTTAGGAAAATATAAATTTATATTTAAACTATCCTCAGCCCCAAACTAACATGCCACCCTCAGAATCCATGCTATGTATGACAATGACATTACTGCAATTGCTCTGGGAACTAAAGTCACTCAGATGAGAGCACAAGGGAGATGAGAGGCAGACATTTAGTTTCAGGCAATTTGATAGCAGATGGGTGGGACTCAGTGATCCAGGAGAAATCAGAATGGTCCTAAAGAAACTGGGTCATGGGACAGGATAGGAACTCAATGCATTAGGCACGGGGGACCAAGACAGAGAATTTGGGTGCAAGATTAGAAGGCATTGTTACACTGGCCAAAGCAAAAACTCAGTTTCCAGAATCAATGTAAAAGATTAGAGTGGGACAAGTAACAAGGGTGAATGGGTACTTAAGCACCAAATTATGACACAGAGATGGTCACACCTTGATCTTGCCATTACCTATGTATTCCACTTCCATTATCAAGCATTCTGAAATTCCTTTATCTGATCATAAATTCCTATCATACCATCTCTCCCTGTGATTGATAGTATTCCTGAACCCATTCTTTTCCTTAATCATAATTTTCTATCTTTCCACTCTACTTTCCCAAGCCATCGTCCCTACTCTTACTGAAACCCTTCTTAATCTCAACCCTTTAGTTACCAAAGCCAACTCTATACTATTCTTCATTGTCACAACCCTTAATCCCTTGCCCTACCTCTTCTCACACTTTACAAAAACCCGGCCATATATTACTCTCATTATCTACCCTCTCCACTACTATTCACCAGCTGTTCAGTGGAGCTAGAGAAAATCTTGCAATTGAGCTGACTTTGTCCACTATAAATTTATTACCTAATCTCAATTAGACCCTCACTTTAATAAGGCAATATTTCTACTCTTCCTTAATTCATTATCTAACTCCCCAAAGTGGCTAAACTTCTCTTAATTTCTTCAATTCTCCCTTAGCATCCTGTTCTCCTGATCTCTCAGCTGAGAACCATATCTCATGCATTATCAAGAAAACTGAGGCTATTTCCCATGCTCTCCCTCTTATTTCTCTATATTTTGGACTCCCTTGACATCATCTCTGCTCCTAATTCCAATCTCTAATAACGAGGTTTGTCCTTCCACTTGCCAAAGTCAAACTCTCTACACATACCCTTGATCCAACTCTCTCCTATGTTCTTTAGATTTCCTCAATCATCCCTTCTACTATTTGCAATAGCCTCCTAGTTGGTGTTCCTGGCTCAAATGTTTTCTCAATCCAATCCATTCTCTTCTCAGGTTCCAAAATGATTTTTCTAAAGTGCTGCTCTGACCATGTGCCTCCACTACTCAGGAAACTCCGATGGTTCCCTATCAGCTCTAGAATGAAAAAGAAAGTACTCTAACATTCAAAGCTCCTCTCAATCTGGCCCCAACTTGTTTTCAGATTTAGCAAATATTACTCTCCTTCATGTACTTCAGTGGCCTTCTTGGTATTTCATCTCTTTTCATCATGTTTTTTCACACCATTTCACACCTAGCTGCATTTCTGAGCTTCATGCTCTCCAAAAACTCATCATTTTGCAAGATGAAATCAAGTCTGAAACACATCTTCTCAGTAACCTTTGCCCCTAGGGTCCTTCTACAACTCTGATCGGAGAGCTTCTCCCAGATCCTCTATCATTTAAGAAGAGTGGCCAGGACATTCATCTCATAATTTCCTACAGAGGGGCTGCAGGCCTTCATTATGCCCCTGAAACAGGTATGTGCTTCTCCTTCCTCTCCAACTCAAAGATTTTTAGCTTCTTTTTCTGTGTTGTCTCCCCCATTAGCTTGTCAGCGATTTGAAGGCAGGGACTGTCTTATGCCTTTCTTTGTATCCTTGGCCTTTAACACAATGCCTGGCACATAGTAGGTACTTTACATAAATTGATTGGTTTTCCTCCATTCCAAAGAGCTATTCTCTCCTTATCTCCCTCTTAGAATCTGTAGTTTCCTTCGAAACTCAGCTTAAGGGGAACCATCTTCCTGAAGACATTTATAATTCTCCTCGTAGCTGTTTGTGTGTCCCCCATGAAAAACTGTCTTGTACCTATTTTGTACATATTTGTACATATTTATATATGCCCGTGTTTGCCCACATCAACATTTATGATCCTTAAGGGCAGACACTGTTTTGAATTTTATCTCCCTTTAGCTTGACATTTAGTTAATTGGTTTACTGATTAATTAATTTGTTCTGTGAGCTGTTATACTTTTCTGCTATTCTCTAGGATTGCCCCACTTAATAAAGAGAGACTTTATCTATAGGTAAGGTTTAGGTGGTTTCAACTGGAAATATTCCTTATATGGAGATTCCATGATTATCTAATGGTAATGCAAGCAGATATGAACAGAATACACAGAGTAACTAGTCAGAAAAAAAAGCCAGAGGTAGTGCATTCAGGAAGGTCTCAATATGGATAGATCTAGCCACCCACAAGTCAAGGATTATAGATTGAAAACTAGAATGGATATCATAAGTGATCTACTCCAACATTCTCATTCTAAAGATTAAGAAATCAAAACCCAGAGAAGTTAAATAATTTGTTTAATCAGGGTTTGACCTATATCCCAATGTCATAAACTCAGAATATAGTTTGCATATAGCTAATGTTCACAGAAGCGAGTATGAGTCCTCAGATCCTATATAAGAACTACAGGTAAGACAGAAGATGCAGAAAACATGAAGAACTCAAAGAAGTCCATAAAAAATCAAAACAATTCTTGTTAGACTTTTCCATGGGGTCCTATAGTCCCTCTCAGAATCTTATTGCTGCCCTGTGATTTGTACTCTCCTCAAAGGAAACATAATTTGGAGATGCTAGGAATCTTTCTTTTAAATCTCATGTCCATAACTAAGTACAGAACTCTAGGAACAATCTTATTAGCAGAGAGTAAAGTGAGATTGTGAAATCCCTTTTGTGGGAATTATGGTTGTATTAATGACATCTAAGGTTAAATTATTTTTTCTACTAGACATATAATTCTGTTGACATATATTATAGTCAGCTAAAACCTCTAAGTCAGTTTGACACAAAAAGCTGCTAAGAGACATCTCTCTTATCCAATACATATACTGTTGTTTTTTCTGAATTGCAAAACATATATTCCTATTAAATTTCACCTTGTTAGAGTCAACCACACATTTTAACACATCAAAATTTGTATCTTACTCCATCATCCAATACACTACTTCTCATTCCCAGCTTTGCGTTATTTGCAAATTTGATAAACAGGTTATCTTTAAATGATAAACATGTTGGGCATCCTTGGACAAGCCAAGGATGCAATCCTATGATACACCACTAGAGGTCATACTCAACCTTGACTTTAATTCCTTCATCAACACCCTTTAGCCATTCAGACAGTTATAAATCCACTTAACATCATTGTTGGCAAATTCTCATTTCTCCATCTTGTCCCAAAAGGCATCATTAATCATTTTGTCAAATTCCTTAATGAAATCCAGATAAGTTATCTCTACAATATTTTACTAGAAATTGCCTTTCTTTTTTAATAAAGATTTTATTTTTTTCCAATTACATGCAAAAACAATTTTAACATTTTTTTTAATTTTGAGTTCCAAATTCCTTCCCCCATCATTGAGAAGGCAATCTATTTGATATAGATTATACATGGATAGTCATGGAAAACATATTTCCACATTAGTCATGTTGTGAAAGAAAACACAGACCAAAAAACAACAACTAAAATGAAGAAAGTTTTAAAAAATATGCTTCAACCTGCACTCAGACTACATCCATTCTTTCTCTGGGGGTGGATACCATTTTTCATCATAGTTCCTTTTGAATTGTTTTGGATCATTGTATTACTGAAAAATAGCTAAGTCATTCACAGTTGATTATTGTACAATATTGTTGTTACTGTATCCACTGTTCTCCTGGTTCTGCTCACTTGATTTTGCATCAGTTCATGTCTTTCCTGGTTTTTCTGAAATCATCCTGCTTGTCATTTCTTATAGTACAATAGTATTCTATCACAATCCAGTACCAGAACTTGTTCAGCCATTCCCCAATTGATCAGCATCCCCTCAATTTCCAGTTTTTTACAATCATAAGAAAGAGCTGCTATCAATATTTTTGTGCATGTCAGTTCTTTTTGTTTGTTTTTTATCTCTTTAGGATATAGACCTAAAAGTGGTATTGCTGGATCAAAGGATACCTTTCCAAATTGCAGTCCAGAAAAGTTGAATCAGTTCACAACTGCAATGGTGCATTAGCATCCCAATTTTCTCACATCCCCTGAAACATTTGTCATTTTTATTTTCTGTCATATTAGCCAGTCTGATAGGTGTAAGATGATACCTCACAGCTGTTTTAATTTGCATTTCTCTAATCAATAGTGATTTAGAGCATTTTTCTTGTGACTATAGAAAACTTTGATTTTTTTGTCTGAAAAGTGCCTCTTCATATCCTTTGACCGTTTATCAATTGGGGAATGACTGTACTCTTATAAATTTGACTCTGTTCTCTATATATTTGAGAAACTCGACCTTTACCAGAGAAACTTTCACAGTTATGATTACTGTGCATTTCCCTCCATCCAATTTTTCCCGTTTATCCTTCTCTCACTCTCTTTTCACCCTGTCCCTACTCACAAGTGTTTTGCTTCTGACACCATCTCCCCCATTCTACCCTCCCTTTTATCAGCACCCCCTTCTCTTGTCCCTTTCTCCTCCTACTTCCCTGTAGAGTAAGATAGATTTCTATACCCTCTTTGAGTCAATTCCAATGAGCGTAAGGTTCAGATGTTGTCTGTCACCCCCCACACACCTTCCCCTACTCTATAAAAGCTCTTTTCTGTCTCTTTTATGTGAAATAACTTATCCCATACTATCTCTTCCTTTCTCCTTCTCCCAATACATCCCTCTTTGTCAACCCCTTAATTTTATTTTTTTTAGATATCATCCCATCATACTTATCATCCTCTCACCCCTTAATTTATTTTTTAGATGTCTTATCATAGTCAACTCACACCCATGACCTCTGTCTATGTGTACTCCTTTTAACCACCCTAATAATAAGAAAATTCTTAGAAGTTACAAGTATCATCTTCTTGTATAGGAATGTAAACAGTTCAACCTTCTTGAATGACTTTTGATTTCTCTTTCCTCTTTACTTTTTTATGTTTCTCTTGAGTCTCCTATTTGAAAGCCAAATTTCTCTTCAGCTCTGGTCTTTTTTTCAGGAATGCTTGAATGCTTGAAATCCTCTATTTCATTAAATATCCATTTTTACCCGATAGATTAATTCCATTTTGCTGGGTAGGTGATTCTTGGTTGTAATCCTAGCTACTTTGCCCTCTGGAATATCACATTCCAAGCCTTCCAAGCCTTTAATGTAGAAGGTGCTAAATCTTAGGTTATCCTGACTGTGGTTTCTGGCTACTTCCAATATTTTCCCCTTCACCTGGGAGCTCTGAAACTTGGCCATAATATTCCTGGGAGTTTTCATTTTGGATTCTCTTTCAGGAGATGTTTGATGGATTCTTTCGATGTCTATTTTACCCTCTGGTTCTTGGATGTCGGGACAGTTTTTCTTGACAATTTCCTGAAATATGACATCTAGTGTCTTTTTTGATCATACCATTCATGTAGTCAAATAATTCTTAAATTATCTCTTATCAATCTAGTTTCTAAGTCAGTTATTTTTCCAATAAGCCATTACAGAAATGTTTTCATTCTTTTGATTTTGCTTTATTGTTGATGTTTCATGGAGTCATTACCTTCCACTCGTGCAATTCTAATCTTTAAGGAATTATTTTCTTCGATGAGTTTTGTACCTCCTTTTCTATTTAGCCAATTCTGCTTTTTAATGCATTCTCTTCAGTGGATTTTTGTGCCTCTTTTATCATTTGGCCTATTCTGTTTTTTAAAGTGTTATTTTGTTCAGTATTTTTGGTGCCTCCTTTAACAAGCTGCTGAGTTTTTTCATGTTTTTCTTGCATCACTCTCATTTCTTTTCCCAATTTTTTTCTCTACCTCTCTTATTGATTTTTAAAATCCTCTTTGAGCTCTTTGCAGAATTCTTTTTGGGGCTGAGACCAATTGACATTTTTGAGGATTTGGATGTAGCTGTTTTGACTTTGTTTTCTTCTGAGTTTGTGTTTTTGATCTTCACTGTCACCAGAGGAACATTCTGTGGTCAGGTTTCTTTTTTGTCATTTGCTCATTTTTCCAGACTACTTCTTGACTTTTGACTTTATATCAAAGTTGGACTTTGTTCCTTGGGTAAAAGAGGCACTGTCCCAAGCTTCAGATTTTTTGTGCTCCTGTCTTCAGAGCTAGTTCTGTGCATCTGTAAGTTTTCAGTTCTTCCAAGGTGGTATGCTCTCAAAAAAGATGTGATCCACTGTTCTCCTGGCCTTTGATCTGGTCCATGAGTGAGTGCAAGCTGTCTTTTCTGCCCTGGAACTGAGACCAAGGTCCCTACTCCCATGTGGCCAAAGGCTCTGATGTACTAGTGTTCCACTAGTTCCCTGGGACTATGACCTGGAACCATGTATAGATTGTGCAAGTCCTGCATCCAAGGCCAGCAAAGGAACCCTTGTAATCTCCTTCTCACCAGTTGTCCAGCCCTCTTACCATCTGTGGACTGAGTACTCCAGAAGTCATTACTGCCAATTCAGTCACCTCCAAGTCCTGCTGCTGGATTCCTGGGATACATCCTGCACTAGACTGCACTCCACTTTCAACTCAGCATATTGGACTTTTTCTGCCAATCTTCTAAGTTATCTTCGTCTAGAAAACTGTTTCATACTGTCCTTTTGTTGGTTCTGTTGCTCCAGAATTCATTTTGATGTGTTATTTTAAAGTTATTTGGAGAGGAATTTGGGAGAGCTCAGGCAAGTCCCTGCCATTACTCCTCCATCTTGGCTCCACCCTCCTAGGCATTGCTTTTCAACAAATTTGGGCCATGTATTTTAGCTATACCCTAACTTTTTTCTCTTAATATAAGGATGACACACCAGATCAAATCCATGGAAGATTCAGCCCAATATTCTGTATCTGACACTAATCCTGAGAAATGTTTTGTGAGAGAGGATTAAAAGGACACTGAATTTGGATTCAGGGGACCTTACTCTGCCATTTATTGCATGTTTGACCTTAGGCAAGTCACTTAACTTCTTTTGATTTCAGTTTACTCATAGGCAAAATGAACTAAGTACCTCTAAGCCATCTTATAGCTCTATATTTATGATACTATGATCCTAGGCAAATGATTAAAAGGGATGGCGTATAGTCCTGGACATGCCTAACTGCTCCCTAATACAACTGGTCCATGAATATGCCTAAACCCTTTTAAACTCACTTTATATTTTCAACAAAAAGAACCTCCCAGAGTAACAAGCTCCATATATTTATTGTCTGTCTGGTATTTATGGTGATATAGTTAGCCCAATATTATGCTGTCTGGTATTTATGGTGATATTGTTAACCCACAAAAGCATAGTATTTAATTATTTTTCCCAAAGAATTTACATAAAGAAGTTTTAGAACTATTATATGGATACATATCCTATTTCTCAAGCAATGTTTATTATTATTATTGATAATAATGATATCTTATATAAGATTACCAGCTATCTTGGATTTATATTTATCTATATCATATCTATAGATTTATATTTTTAAGTAGTTGGCTTTAACTTTGTAAAATTCATTATTTTTTAGTTTACACTACCTAATCCAATCTTTCTACTAAAAATAAAGATAAATCCTTGGCGTTTCCCTTCTTAATCCACAGGTTTTTGAAATAAAGGTAAAAGACTAAGGATGTTTCTCTACCTTCAGCTATAAGTGCTGATGATGGTTTCTGGAGAAATAGTCAATGACAGGTCAGACTGAATGATAGAAAGTAGCAATGAACTGCTAAAAAAAAGGGGGGAAGGGGGGAGACCTCACTTGTTTTGTGTCATGTTTGATAGCCAGTTGGGCACGTACAGAAAGTATTGGTTGACAAGAATATATTATTATGTGAGAGCCATTAGAGCTGAAAGGAAGAAAAATGTATACTTGGAAAAAGAAAAAAACCATTAAACAATTGAACAGCTGACAAAGGAGGTCATTGCAGTGTTATCAATGGATATGTTCAGAAAGAGTACTGTCAGCAAAATTATATAATCATTATGAAGGGTTGGGGATTAGTCTTGATGATTTGATGACATATCACATCCCTTGCAGCCTTCACCTCCCAAGCAAACATTCAATTTTCCTGAAGGTTAAGCTGACCTGTGTCTGATGGCTATGATAGAAAACAAGACTCCAGTCTCCTACAAGTGTTGACAACTGACCACACAATTCTCATCTGCTATAGGAAATTCACTGAGGATACAAGCAGAAAAACGGAGTATAGCATTAGATGATTATTCAATGCCTGGTCTACCAGATTTACATGTCAAGAAAAAAAGATTAGAGAAAGACTCAATGTTCATTTATTTCATAATGCTTCATTATCAGCAGCAGCAGCAACAATAACAAAAAGCATTATTTGAACACTTGCTTTGTACAACACTTTCTAGGTACTAGTGACATAAAAAGATATGACCTAATTGCCACTGTTATTCATATCTTTAAATGGATAGTCAAACAATGACAGCAAATGTCAAATCAGTCGTTCAGCTACCATTTAAGTACTTACTGTATGTATTAGGAGGGCAGAGTTTATAATCTCAAAGAGGATCATAAACATGTCTGAAACGTTCGGAACCGCCGGATATAAGAAACTCTCAAAGTAGAAGGCAAAAGAATCAAAACATATATTTAGGCTCCACAGTAACCAACCCATGAACCAGCAACCCCATTTTGATATATTGATCAAAGGCTTCCAGGCCCAATAAGTACGCCTTAAAAGAGTAACCAGGAGGCTACAGAGAAGCATGATTGCGTAAAGCAAAATCATGCTTCCCCCTCTATGGTAATAAGATTACCCACTGGCCTGAAGTCTGTGTTCAGCTTCCTCCCGTAGGTCAGCTCTGCTACTGGCAGCTCCTGCTTCCGCTGTGGCTGTGGCTGTAACTGTCACTGTAACTGTCACTGTAGCTGTAACTGTAGCTGTAACTGTAGCTGTAACTGTAGCTGTAACTGCCTCTGGCTCCAACGGGAGCTGCTTTTAACCATCCAGCTTCTGCGGGGGTGTAAGGTACGCCGGGGAAAGCACAGGCTCCCCCAATCTGCCCAAGCAAGGCGAAGGGGCTGACCAGAAAAGCACAGGCTCTTTCCATCAGCTTAAGCAAGGGAAGCAAGGTGAAGGGGCCGACAAGCCCACTCCAGTCCAAGACACAAACAGCATTCAGTTCAGGGGAAAAAGCCAAACTAGTCAAGGGCACTTGTTGACTAAGTGCTAAGGAGCCCATTTTTGGTTGCCAATACACTCCACCCCTTGTTATAGGATACATAATCTAATCAGCCATATATCCTAGAACATACATTGTGATCCAATTACAAAGGAAACTAAAACATATCATTCATTATAAAGCAAAACATATCATTTGGTGACATTCCTAAATATTGGTTTACGATTCAAATGTGATCCACCCCTAGGTCCCAGCAAGATAATCTTTTCAATCAATCATCCCCAAAATAATTATTAATAATTCAAATGTCCACCCCTAAATCCTTGTATCCATTACATAGGATCAATAATATCATAACAATAAAACAACACAGCAAGGATAACACAAAATAAGTAAACAGAACACTATCATCATTTCCACCCCCCTTGAACGATTGGGGCTCAAAATCTTGGGGTGAGGGGTGAAGGTCTCATTTTCCATAGCTTCTTCATGCTGAAATTGGATGTAGAGATGGCCCTGCCCCCAAAAAGTCCCATTCCAGAGGTCATTTCTTTAACGAGCTGGCAGGAATTCCAAGAATGCTACATGCTTAGGCAGTCACCGGAAAGTGCAGGGTGCTTAAGCCTGAAGGAAACAAAACTAGCAACAAGGTTAGCCAAAACAAAGGACAAAAAGAATAGACAAGTATGGACTATAATTCTTCAAATAAAATCATCTCAAGTTTGGTTGAGATTTCAGTTATGCAAAGATCCAACATCAGAGCCAAACTCAGGTGGGAAATGTTTCTTTTCAAAAGGAACATAATGAGGAAGCCAAGAGGATCCCACCCTAGATAGAGACTAAGATTGTCCTCCCAGCCTTTCCCCAAATGTACAAGTTTTCATCCGTTAATCACACAAAGTTACCTTTCCTCTGAGTGGCTTATGGGCTTGCAGGAGCAGTTCTTATTTCCCTATTTCTCCTGTTATCAAGTCCTTTATCTCTATACATTCTATATAATTCATTGGTTGGAATTCCATCTATCATTTCAAAACCTACCCCTGCTCTCAATAAAGCAGTAAACATTTCTTTCCTTGTTACTCTCCTTTGGCGCCAAGTTTGCTGGTTATTCACCCTTCTCTCTCGAGGAGATCTATCCCCTCCCCAGTCACCTAAGTCATGTAACTGTAAAATCTTATTTATCACTGTTGTAAGATGGCTCCCTACTTCTCCAAGTAATAAATTCAAAATTAGTTGTTTATAAGCAGGGGGAGCTGTCCTAATTATTAAATTCCTATGAGGCAGTCCCATTGGATCATTGTAATATTTGTCTGCAGTTCCTATCATAATGGCAGTCTTCATTACCTCCTCCTTTAGTCTCATGATACAATCTCTAAGTGAATACCAGGGTCTGTGCTCAGTGGGCCACATAGAATCAGTAGCATATCTCTTATTGCATCCCACAGCGGCTAATGCCAACAGAGTAGTCCTGCTATCACCATCTCCTTGCTGATGATGTTCCCTAAAAGCTTGTTGAACTAGAGGATCATGGCTGATATCTATGAATCTCATGCAGTCTGTCCCATCTACTGATATTCCACTGGCCCCTTGATCACTGAGTCTTACCATCCAAGATATCAATGGTTCTCCTATTCTTTGGCTGAATCTACTCAAAATATCTGTGACCTCTTGCGGTGAGAAATCTTCCTGAATTTCCCTTGTAACTGAATCTTCACCTCGGGTTTCTGTCTTCCTCCTTTGTATGGGTCGAGCCCTTGTCTGATCATTTAACCATCTCCTATTCTCTGTGTGAGGCACATCCTGAACCCCAGTAGTGTTTTGTGCCTCAGCCCCTAACATTGTCTCATTCTCCCCCCACTCACTTCCTCTGCCACCATGGCTAGGACGAAGCAGGCAGTCAGGCTCTTTCTGGGCTGGGTTGAAATGCACTCTGGGCTTTTTTGGTCTCCTGTTGCTCTTAGCCACATTAATAGAAAAGTTCTCATTTGAGTCAGTTTGGTCTCCTGCTATCTGAGATTCCCCTTCTTCCTGTGGGGTAGGAGTGCCCCCATGTCTTTCACTTAATCTCAATCTTTCGTATACTAGCCGGTAGGCTGATAACACTATCCAGCTTTGCCTAGATAGTGATGCCCCTGACTGAATCCCAACTTCTCGTAAACACTTTTCCAAATCCCTAGGATCTCCTCTCCGTAGCCTTGGTTCCCAGTTTTCACAGGGTCCAGCTTTTTTAGCCAATTCTTTTGCTAGGGAGGAATAAAATGGATCCTCCCATCCTGGGATATTCATCTCTTCCTCTGGAATTGTTCTGCTTCTAAATAGAGATCTTATACCTAGCGATCCCATCCTCGTCGCCAAATGTATTAGGAGGGCAGAGTTTATAATCTCAAAGAGGATCATAAACATGTCTGAAACGTTCGGAACCGCCGGATATAAGAAACTCTCAAAGTAGAAGGCAAAAGAATCAAAACATATATTTAGGCTCCACAGTAACCAACCCATGAACCAGCAACCCCATTTTGATATATTGATCAAAGGCTTCCAGGCCCAATAAGTACGCCTTAAAAGAGTAACCAGGAGGCTACAGAGAAGCATGATTGCGTAAAGCAAAATCATGCTTCCCCCTCTATGGTAATAAGATTACCCACTGGCCTGAAGTCTGTGTTCAGCTTCCTCCCGTAGGTCAGCTCTGCTACTGGCAGCTCCTGCTTCCGCTGTGGCTGTGGCTGTAACTGTCACTGTAACTGTCACTGTAGCTGTAACTGTAGCTGTAACTGTAGCTGTAACTGTAGCTGTAACTGCCTCTGGCTCCAACGGGAGCTGCTTTTAACCATCCAGCTTCTGCGGGGGTGTAAGGTACGCCGGGGAAAGCACAGGCTCCCCCAATCTGCCCAAGCAAGGCGAAGGGGCTGACCAGAAAAGCACAGGCTCTTTCCATCAGCTTAAGCAAGGGAAGCAAGGTGAAGGGGCCGACAAGCCCACTCCAGTCCAAGACACAAACAGCATTCAGTTCAGGGGAAAAAGCCAAACTAGTCAAGGGCACTTGTTGACTAAGTGCTAAGGAGCCCATTTTTGGTTGCCAATACACTGTATGACAAGCACTTTGCTCCAAACTATGGCTAAAAGAAAGGAAAAAAAAACAGTTCCTGCTTGCAAGGAGCTCACAGTCTAATAGGCTTTGTTCAACATACAAAAAATAGGTATAAACAGATATTAACAGGATAAATTGGGGATAGTCTCAGAGGAAAGGTGCTAAAATTAGGGAGAACTAGGAAAAGTGTCTTGATGAAGGTAGGACTTTAGCTGAAACTTAAAGGAAGCCGGGGAAACTAGGAGGAAGAGATACATAGGAAGAGTCCCACAAACAGGGGATAGCCTCTGATAATGCTCAATGTGAAGATGGAGTATGCCATTGGAGTAAGAGCAAAAAGGCTGGTATCAGCAGACTGCAGATTAGGAAAGGGGCAAGGATACCCCTAGTGGAGTCAGAGATTTCTCCTCCTGGTGAGGTGGTGAGCGGGAGCAGGAGGTAGTAGGGAAGCCAGTGTCAGTAGCTTGTTCTGTACTATACTTGAAACCCTCTGGGCTTTCCCCATCCAAATTGGACTGAATAGATTTTCTTAATGGTTGATCTCATACCACTTGTCTCTCATATGGACCACCATCGGATCTAAGGCCTCTGCCACTGTAGGCTTATATAGCACAGTCAACATTATCTCATCAATATAGTGATGTACACCGATGCTCTCAGGAAGACCTCTTTCTGATCTCTGCGGAAAGAGAGGGCAGTGAAAATGAAGCAGAATGTGCCTGACCAGTCTCGGTCATAGAAACAGAGAGGCGGACATATTGGCAAGGTTAATGGAGCTGTACCACCCACTCTGGACTGGTGCTTACAACACTGACAAGATCAAGAAGAGCTGTAGAGACAGGTGTGATGACTTTGTTCAGCTCTCTGCAGTCCACTGTAAGTACACAGGTACCATCTGCCTTCCACATGGGTAACACAGGATTGTTGTAAAGGGATCTGGCATAACAAAAGTACTCCAACTTCCTTAGAAGAGAAGAAATAGAGAAGAAATAGCTTTCATCCCTCTAGGGACCCAATATGGTATGGTGTTTACTACATGGGATGGTTCAGGTAACTCTAAGAGTTTTCAGTTGGCGCCATCCTAGTAACATGCCTAGAGGTTGCTGAAGGGCTGGCACAAATACTGAACCCATAGCACCACCTCCCTCCATGAACTCCACTAAATGGTCCAAGTGGGGCAGGGGATTTGGAGGATACTTCAGGCTTGGGTGAGGCCTAAAGGTCCTTAGTGCCCAGGTGCTTAATTTCCAGTTTTATGAGCACACTCAAGCTAACCATCAATGGCTTTCTCATCAAGCCCCTGTGTCAGGAGTCATGCCCAAAGCCTCTTCCAGGGAGTAGCGTGTGACACATATCCAAACTCTGTGACATCGTGACTCTTCCCCCCCATTCTCAGAATATCTATTTGCACTGACAGCATGGATCATTAATGAAATGGGAATACTGGTAATGGAATGGGAAGATCTTTCCCATCCATTAATAGGCCTATGTGACCTGCTTGAGTCACATGGAAGCCTGAGTCACGCAAGTCTGCATCACAGAGCCTATGGTGGGAGGAGCTTGCTGAATGAGTGGAACAGGAAGGGGTCGGGCAAGAAGTTGGAGTGAGTTGAAGCTTGGAGAGACAGAGGAGCAGAGAGAGCAGAGCAGCCACAGTGAGGGAGAGAGGGAGTGATTTTGCTTAAGGGAGTTTGTTTGTGGGGAAGCCTGAGGGAGGGAAGGCTTGGGGATGGCATTGATCATGTGTATAGATTTCTTTGTTGCTAGGATGCATTTGGCTTTCTGGTGTTGGAACAAATGTCTTGGTTTCACCTTCAACGAGGAGAGTCTGTTATATGTTGCAATTCAAACCTAGGAATACGCCAGCACACTCATAGCAGCCTCTGTGGGTATCACATGGGCGACATACAGCAGTATTGACCCAAATCACAAGTGTCCGAACATCCTGCTCTAACGTCAACATTTGATCAGCCAAACCTGTTTTGTGCGGTGGGAATGACACATAGCTCCAAACCGAAGTCGTTCAAATGGGGCTTCCCCCAGAAGGCAAGATCTAATTCCCCCAGAGACAGACTTAGCATGTTGAGGTCAAAGAATCATATGTTTTTAGGGGTGCTCGAGACCCTAGAACACTGACATGCCGGGTCCTGCTCGAATGAATTCGACTCAAGCCTTCTCTCGGCCAAAGGGAAACAAAGGTTATTACAGGGTCACCATATTGGGTTGTCTTAGGAAATCTCACCCTTCGTGTTGTTCATTTTCACAAGCGGACCAGATTCCATCTGAGGATTCTGAGTCCTTTCATGGAGGCAAAATGAAACTTATATACACAAAGACTATAGGAGGGATCTAGGGTGGTCCTGGGGTGATAGGAGGAGGGGTTTAGGGAGGGTCTTGAGGAGGAGTCTAAGGAGGAGCTTGATGGGACTGGAGTGAGGTCAGACTCCAGGAACAAAGAGAATGGATGAAGGGTGGGAAGTAGCTGAAGGCTACCTGGAGATGACAGACAATGTAGGGCTAGACTAGTTTAAGGGTAACAGATTTGGGCTTAGACACTTTGATAGGATCAAGGGTGGGAAGTGGCTGGACCATGGAGGGCTAGGCTAGGTTAAAAGTAACCTAACCTAGAGATTTGGGCCTAGCAATAATGAAAGGCTTATGGCCTCAGGCAAAAACCTCACCTAGTGGGAAGATTCAAGGGGGCTCCCAGAGTCTAAACCCCATCAGGCATAGGGCAGAGCAGGCCTGGGGGGGAGGAGCCAGGGAGGAGGAACCTGAATAAATCCAATCTCTCAAACCTATTTCCTTCATCCTCTCCCTTGCAGATCACTATCTGCAAGATGGATGGGAGGGAAATTCTTCTTTACAAGGCCAGGTGAGAGTATTCTCACCATGGGCCATCTAAAAGGAGACAAAGTAAATCTCCTCAGCAGTCTCTAACAAATTTAGTTAGCTCAGTAAAAGGAAGTACTCAGAGAATTCCTCTAGGCTATGGGAAAGAGCCTTTCAGTTCTGGCCTCCTACTTGGTAGAGTAGATAGAGGGCCAGGCCTGGAGTCAGGAAGAACTTACCATAGTTCAAATCTGGCTTCAGACACTAGCTGTGTGATCCTGGGCAAGTCACTAAACCCCATTTGCCTCACACTCTTCACCTGCAAAATTAACTAGAGAAGGAAATGACAAACTGTTTCAGCATCTTTGCCCAGAAAACCCCAGATAAGGTAAGGAAAAGTCAGACATTCATGAACAACAGAAGCCATTGAATTTCTCCTGTGATTATTTCAGTTCTTTGTTAAAGAGGGTCCACCCACAGCTTGCTTCCTCAGGCCAAAGAGTCATTGCCTCCCCCAGGGAACAGGGTTAGGATAAGCCTGGGGCTAACTAACCACCAGTGGAGATCCCTCAGTCTCAGCCCCAAGTCTGATTTCTCCTGCATCATGGCTCCTATCTCATCAAGAACTGGGTCCCTGGTTCCCTAGGAATCCACCACCTTCAGCTGGGGTCTCTCAGTCCCCACCCCCACCAGGAAAGATACCTACACTTGCACAGCCATTAGTTCCTTTCACTGCCCCGAAAAGTTGAGAGTTCTTTCTCCACCTGTTGAATACATAGACCCAATTCACTTTCTGATTGATTACACTGGCAGTTTTGCAACATCATCAAGGAATCTTGGTCTTGGCACTTTCATTACTCTTCTGGGCAGCCTCCTCCAGCACCTACCAAACTAATCCATCTGCCTGAACTGATGCCCTTCCCACAGAGAGGACTCCCCCATACATGATCAGGAAGGCTCTGGGCCCAGGACACCAAACAGTGTTCTTCCATCAAGACAGGCCACACACCTTCCTATTTGCCAGGCTCTGCCCCCAGCTTAATCATACTGTGAGCCATGAAGTCATCCATCTCTTATCCCAACCTGCAAAGACTATGTCAAATGTTGAAGTCAGGACTCTAAAGCCAGTGCCCTCTCTTTTCGTGTTAAGATATTGGGACAAAATGAAGCACTCACAAGTCATTCAACATTTAACAAAGTAGATTTACTTTGCCCTAATACAGCAAGGATATGCAGTAAGGATACAGTGGCAATTCTCTTCTTGGTACGTGGCTAGCCTCATCTCCATCTGAAAAGGTATTTGGTCAGTTAGTCATCAAGATATGATGACTCATTGGTCTTCGGCACCCACCAAATCAAAGAAGCAGTGACTACATGCTGCTGAGATTTTTTATGCCCCTAGAGCAGAAAGTTGCATCAGAGAAGTTGGACCCAGTCTGGTTGCATGGAGAGAGAAAGTTGTGACAGAGCCAGGGAAGCTGCATCAGGTAATATGGAGAATGGATTGGAGTGGGCTGAGATTGAAGGTATGAAGACCAAATTACAATATCAAACATTGCAATTGTGAGGTGATAGGGGCCATAAGTAGGGTGGCAGCAGTGTCCAAGAAGAACAAGTAGGTATATGGGAGAGATCTTATGAAGGTAGAAATGACAGAACTACTTGACAACTGATTGAATATGGGGCAGGGGGAGGGCACAGAGGTGGTCAAAGAGAGTGAGGAGTCAAGGACAACACTAAGTTGTGAGCCTGGGTGACTAGGAGGATGGTGATACCCTCCACAGTAATTGTGGTGGCAAAGAATTGGAAATTGAAGGGATGCCCATCAACTAGGGAATGGCTGAACAAGTTGTGGTGTATGAATGTAATGGAATACTATTGTGCTATAAGAAATGAGGAGCAGGACAAGGGGAGTAGAGCAAAGATGGCAGCTGGAAAGCAGGGACTAGCATGAGCTCCCCTCTGAGTCCCTCCAAAAACCTACAAAAAATGGCTCTGAACCAATTCTAGAACTGTAGAACCCACAAAATAGCAGAGGGAAGCAGGGCTCCAGCCCAGGACAGCCTGGATGGTCTCTGGGTAAGGTCTGTCCCCCACAGAGCTGGGAGCGAAGCGGAGCAGAGCCCAGCATGAGCGGCACAGATGAACCAGACCAGGAGCCAGGAGGAGCGTGCCCTAGCACCCTGAATCAGTGAGCTGCAGCAGTTACCAGACTTCTCAACCCACAAACACCAAAGACAACAGAGAAGGTTAGTGGGAAAAGCTGCGGGAGTGGAAGGAGTTCACATTTTGGCTACTGCAGCGGAGGTGGGGCAGCTACAGAAGTACAGCTGCAGTTGCTTCCGGCCCCAGGCCCACCTGGTGGGAGGAATTAAGTGGCAGATCAGAGCAGGAGTGAAGAGCCTGCTGAAGATCTAAGTCCAGTCCAGGTTGGGGGTCCTTGGGGAAGGAGGAATGCTGGTGTGGCAGAGCTGGCGCATCCCCCCAAGCGTGGAACATAGTTCCCTTAACTCCACAAGCAGTCATACCCCGCTGAAAAACTCAAAAGTCAAGTTAGTTGGCTGGGAATATGGCCAGGCAGCGAAAGCACACCCAGATTCAGTCTCAGACTTTGGATTCTTTCTTTGGTGACAAAGAAGACCAAAACATACAGACAAAAAAAGTTAACAAAGTCAAAGACCCTACAACAAAAGCCTCCAAGAAAAACATGAACTGGTTCCAGGCCATGGAAGAGCTCAAAAAGGATTTGGAAAAGCAAGTTAGAGAAGTAGAGGAAAAATTGGGAAGAGAAATGAGAAGGATGCGAGAAAACCATGAAAAACAAGTAAATAACTTGCTAAAGGAGACCCAAAAAAATACTGAAAAATATCCTGAAGAAAACAACACCTTAAAAAATAGACTAACTCAAATGTCAAAAGAGCTCCAAAAAGCCAATGAGGAGAAGAATGCCTTAAAAAGCAGAATTAGCCAAATGAAAAAGGAGGTCCAAAAGACCACTGAAGGAAATACTACCTTAAAAATGAGATTGGAGCAAGTGGAAGCTAGTGACTTTATGAGAAATCAAGATATTATAAAACAGAACCAAAGGAATGAAAAAATGGAAGACAATGTGAAATATCTCATTGGAAAAACCAGTGACCTAGAAAATAGATCCAGGAGAGATAATTTAAAAATTATTGGACTACCTGAAAGCCATGATCAAAATAAGAGCCTAGATATCATCTTTCAAGAAATTATCAAGGAGAACTGCCCTGATATTCTGGAGCCACAGGGCAAAATAGAAATTGAAAGAATCCATCGATCGCCTCCTCAAATAGATCCCAAAAAGAAATCTCCTAGGAATATTGTCAGCAAATTCTAGAGCTCCCAGATCAAGGAGAAAATACTGCAAGCAGCCAGAAAGAAACAATTTGAGTACTGTGGAAACACAATCAGAATAATCCAAGATCTGGCAGCTTCTACATTAAGAGATCGAAGGGCTTGGAATACGATATTCCGGAGGTCAATGGAGCTAGGACTAAAACCTAGAATCACCTACCCAGCAAAACTGAGTATCATGCTCCAAAGCAAAATATGGATTTTCAATAAAATAGAGGACTTTCAAGCTTTCTCAGTGAAAAGACCAGAGCTGAATAGAAAATTTGACTTTCAAACACAAGAATCAAGAGAAGCATGAAAAGATAATCAGAAAAAGAACAAGAAAAAGAAATTGCAAGGGACTTACTAAAGTTGAACTGTTTTGTTTACATTCCTACATGGAAAGGTGATGTGTATGATTCATGAGACCTCAGTATTAGGGTAGCTGAAGGGAATACGCATACACACACACACACACACACACACACACACACACATATATATATATATATATATATATATATATGTATGTTTATGTATATATATATATATAAGTGAATGTGTATGTGTATATATATGTATGTGTATATATATGTATATGTATATGTATATATAGAGAGAGAGGACACAGGGTGAGTTGAAGATGAAGGGAAGATATCTAAAAGAAATAAAATCAAATTAAGGGATGAGAGAGGAATATATCAAGAGAGGGAGATAGAGAGAGATAGAATGGGGTGGATTATCTCGCATAAAGGTGGCAAGAGGAAGCAGTTCTGTGGGAGGAGGGGAGAGGGCAGGTGAGAGGGGAATGAGTGAATCTTGCTCTCATCAGATTTGGCCTGAGGAGGGAATACCATACATACCCAATTGGGTATCTGTATTAGGAGGGCAGAGTTTATAATTTCAAAGAGGATCATATATATGTCTGAAAGGTTTGGAACCGCCAGATATAAGAAACTCTCAAAGTAGGAGGCAGAAGAATCAAAGCATATATTTAGGCTCCACAGTAACCAACCCATGAACCAGCATCCCCATTCTGATATATTGATCAAAAGCTTCCAGGCCCAATAAGTACGCCTCACAAGAGTAACCAGGAGCCTACAGAGAAGCATGATTGCGTAAAGCAAAATCATGCTTCCACCTCTATGGTAAAAAGATTACCCACTGGCCTGAAGTCTGTGTTCAGCTTCCTCCCGTAGGTCAGCTCTGCTACTGGCAGCTCCTGCTTCAGCTTCGGCTGTGGCTGTAGCTGTAGCAGCCTCTGGCTCCAATGGAAGCTGTTTTTAACCATTCGGCTTCTGCAGGGGTGTAAGGTACGCCGGGGAAAGCACAGGTTCTTTCAATCTGCTTAAGCAAGGAAAGCAAGGTGAAGGGGCCGACAAGCTTACCCCAATCCAACATACAAACAGCATTCAGTTCAGGGGAAAAAGCCAAACTAGTCAAGGGCACTTGTTGACTAAGTGCTAAGGAGCCCATTTTTGGTTACCAACACAGTATCTTACCCCACAGGAAAGAAGAGGGAAGAAGATAAAAAAAGCAGGGATGATGGAGGGGAGGGCAGATGGGGGTGGAGGTAATCAAAAACAAACACTTTGGAAAGGGGACAGGGTCAAGGGAGAAAATTCAATGAAGGGGGATGGGTTGGGAAGGGCCAAAATATAGTTAGTCTTTCACAACATGAGTATTGTGGAAGGGTTATACATAATGATACATGTGTGACCTATGTTGAATTGCTTGCCTTCTTAGGGAGGGTGGGTGGGGAGGGAAGAGGGGAGAGAATTTGGAACTCAAAGTTTTAAAAACAGATGTTCAAAAACAAAAAAAAGTTTTCACATGCAACTAGAAAATAAGATACACAGGCAATGGGGCATAGAAATTTATCTAGCCCTACAAAAAAGGAAGGGAAAAGGGGATGGGAGGGGAGTGGGGTGACAGAAGGGAGGGCTGACTGGGGAAAAGGGCAACCAGAACATACGCCATCTTGCAGTGGGGAGGAGGGTAGAAATGGGGAGAAAATTTGTAATTCAAACTCTTGTGAAAATCAATGCTGAAAACTAAATATATTAAATAAATAAATTTTAAAAAAATAAAAATAAAAAAAAAGAAATGAGGAGCAGGCAGATTTCAGAAAAACCTAGAAAGATTTACGTGAACTGACACTGAGCGAAGTGAACAGAGCATAGTAATAGCAAAACTGTGCAATGACCCACTTTAATGGACATAGCTCTTCTCAGCAATACAATGGTCTAAGACAATCCCAAAAGACTCATGCTGGAAAATCCCATCCATATCCAGAGAAAGAACTATGGAGTCTGAATGCAGAGCGAAGCATAATATTTTCTCTTTTTTTTTCTTTCTCATGGCTTTTCCTTTTGTTCTGATTCTTCCTTCACAACATGACTAATGTAGAAATATGTCTAATGGGATTGTATATGTATAGCCTATATCAGATTGAATGCTGTCTTGAGGAGGGGGGAGAGGAAGGATGGAGAAAAACACTTGGAACTCAAAATCTTATCAAAGTGAATGTTGAAAACTATTTTTACATGTAATTGGAAAAAATAAAATACTATTAAGTGGGAAAAAAATAAAAACGAAAAAGCTACCTACATTCATTGCTTCTGCTTTCTCTTTTCTCATTACTTCTCAGGCTCTTGCAATCTAACTTCTCACTTTATTTCTTCTCTCCAAGTTTAGCAAGCATTTCCTAATTACCAAAGTCAAGGCCTCATCTCTGTCTTTATCTTGATTTCTCTGAAGCATTTGACTTTGCTAACCTCCTCCTCCCACTGGATATTTTAATTTCTTTGGGTTTTTGTAACACTATTCTCACCTGATTCTCCTCCGATAACTCCTCAGACTCCTTAGCTGGATCATCATACACGGCCTGCCCACTATCTATGAGTGTATCCCAGGACTCTGTTCTATGTCTACAGAGTCTACAGGACTCTGTACTAAAACTTCACTCTCTCAGTGATCTCATCAACTCCCATAGGTTCAAGTACCATCTCCATGCAAGTGACTCCAAAACTTATATATCCAACCCTGGTCTTTCTGCTGGCTTCCATTTCCACATCACCAATTTCCTAATGAATGTTTCCAACTGGAACTTTCATAAGCATCCTAAAATCAACATACCTAGGTGGTGCAGTGGATAGAGCACCCAGAGTCAGGAAAACCTGAATGAAAATCTAGCTTCAGACATGTATTAGCTGTGTGACCTTGAGAGATGAGGTCTTAAAATGGTGATAAAAGAAAAAGGAAAAAATTTGAATCTTCCCAAATCATCGGTTATTAATAATTATTTCATTCAATCTATGGCATTACCTAGCTTCTCATCAATATAAATTTTAGCTATTAATATTAACTATTAAATCCAAAACATAATCCATTATGCTTCCCCCTTACGCCCTTCATCTTTCTAATTTTCTGGTTTCTGTTGAAGGCACTGCCATCCTTCCAGTCTCCCAGGCTGACAACCTTAGATTCCTCCCTGACTTTTACTTCACCTTCACCCTTTAAATCCAGTCAGTTACAAAAACTTAACCATTCTACCTACACATCTCTCATATCCCTTCTCTTCTCTCCACTCACACTGTTGAGGTTTAGGGATACTTGGGACCCCAAAATACCAACACGCCCAGTCCTGCCCAAATGAATTTGACCTAAGCCTTCTTACAGCCAAAGAAAAACAAAATTTATTAAAGATTCGCCATATTGGGTAGATGTTAAGACAGATAATACACAGGCGGCACTGGAGGTTTCAGACTCCAGCCTCTAACAGGTTCATTCTTGATCTGGTCAGACAGAAAAACAGCTTCAAAGAGGTTAATGATAAGCTTTATTTTAGTTTAGTCTTCTCTAACACAGTATCGCTGATAACAGAACCACAAACTCCTACAGCATTCCCTAATCACCCTTCTTGCAGGGGCCGGCAAGAAGCGGGGGGGGGGGGGGGGGGGGGGGGGGGGGGGGGGGGGGGGGGGCGGGGTGAGCAACTACCCTTACATCTCAGTGGGATCAATCGAGATGGGCACAACTTGTGCATCCTCTAAATCCCCTCAAGCCTCAATGGGGTCTGGTTGAGGCACACACAGATTCTCCCCTCCCAAGCCTTGATGGGAGCGGATCAAGGCACACAGCATTCCAGCTTGTGCATTTAACCATAAAGTTTCCCCAACTTGCTGATGAATGGCCACCTGTTTTATAGGGCATCAGATGAAGAAGGATATTGCCAACGATAGCCTCACAAATTTACATCATCTCATCTCTGTATCTCACTGCACAGTCGCAGTGAATGTTTATAATTTAAGCACACATGTTTATATTATTTAACATTATATAATGCTGAGCAAGCATGGTGGAGATATTTTGAATCATGATCCTGGGAACTCATATCTAATACCTGGAAAACAAAGATTATTATGGCCACAGATGCTGGGAAACTGAACTCAAAGAAATAATAACAAAAATCCACTTTACACACACTAAAACCCACCTTGCTTACATGAAAATTCACCTTACTGACAGTAGACTCTTAAGGATGCTTGCATTGAAAAGGGGCCTGAATAATCTGACCCAGATTGAGTCTGAGCTAGATTGAATCTGAGCACCTTCATGGAGGCAAGATGGATCTAGGGTTGTCCAAGTAGTCTGGGGTGACTAGAGGAGGTTTTTAGGGAAGGTCTTGAGGAGGTGTCTAAGGAGGACCTTGATGGGACTGGGGAGACTAGAAATACTCCAGGAACAAAGAGAATGGGATTTGGATAGGATCAAGAGTGGGAAATAGCTGAAGGCAATCTGAAGATAACAGACAGTGGGGGGCTAGGAGGGGTTGGAGGCACTAGGCCCACTCTAGAGGCCTCTCTCAACTCTGGACTCATGCATGCATTTGCATCAGGTTCAATTCTGGGAGAGCCTGGACACCTAATAGGAGCAGTTAGGCTCTTTTTCTGGAAGTCTGTGGCTCTTTAAGCTCCCATCACAGTGCCCTGGGGAAAATTACTTAAAACCTGGATTCGGCTCATTTCTAGAGTGTTTTCCAAAAGGGAGGGGTAGAAAGGTACTCAGTGTATACTCTATGTCAAGTGTGGAACTATTTCCTCTACCCAAAAGAAATGCTTGGTACAAAGACTCACAAACATTGATAAAAGACTTAAAACAAGATAGAGTAGCTTTTTTTAAATTTAATTTATTTAATGTATTTAGTTTTCAGCATTGATTTTCACAAGAGTTTGAATTGCAAATTTTCTCCCCATTTCTACCCTCCCACCCACTCCAAGGTGGCGTATATTCTGGTTGCCCTGTTCCCCAGTCGGCCCTCCCTTCTGTCACCCCACTCCCCTTCCATCCCCCTTTCCCTTCTTCTCTTGTAGGGCAAGATAAATTTCTACGCCCCATTGCCTGTGTATCTTATTTCCTAGTTGCATGCAAAAACATTTTTTTTTTGTTTTTGAACATCTGTTTTTAAAACTTTGAGTTCCAAATTCTCTCCCCTCTTCCCTTCCCACCCACCCTCCCTAAAAAGGCAAGCAATTCAACATAGGCCACATGCGTATCATTATGTAAAACCCTTCCACAATACTCATGTTGTGAAAGATTAACTATGTTTTGCTCCTTCCTAACCTATCCCCCTTTATTGAATTTTCTCCCTTGACCCTGTCCCTTTTTGAAAGTGTTTGTTTTTGATTACCTCCTCCCCCTGTCTGCCCTCCCGTCTATCATCCCCCCTTTTTTATCTTCTTCCTCCTTCTTTCCTGTGGGGTAAGATACCCAATTGAGTGTGTATGGTATTCCCTCCTCAGGTCACATCCGATGAGAGCAAGATTTACTCATTCTTCCTCACCTGCCCCCTCTTCCCTTCCTAAGGAACCGCTTTTTCTTGCCACTTTTATGCAAGATAATTTACCCCATTCTATCTCTCCCTTTCTCCCTCTCTCAATATATTCCTCTCTTATACCTTACTTTGATTTTATTTTTTTAGATATCATCCCTTCATATTCGACTCACCCTGTGCCCTCTGTCTATACATATATATATACACATATATATACATATACATACACCTACATATAAACATGCATAGACACACACATATGTATATATATACAAACATATATATATATATATATATATATATATATATATATATATACACATACACACACATATGCATAATCCTTTCAGCTACTATGATACTGAGGTCTCATGAATCACATCATCTTTCCATGTAGGAATGTAAACAAAACAGTTCAACTTTAGTAAGTCCCTTATGATTTCTCTTTCTTGTTTACCTTTTCATGCTTCTCTTGATTCTTGTGTTTGAAAGTCAAATTTTCTGTTCAGCTCTGGTCTTTTCACTGAGAAAGCTTGAAAGTCCTGTATTTTGTTGAAAATCCATATTTTGCCTTTCAGTTTTGCAGAGTAGGTGATTCTTGGTTTTAATCCTAGCTCCATTGACCTCCGGAATATCGTATTCCAAGCCCTTCATTCCCTTAATGTGGAAGCTGCTAGATCCTGTGTTATCCTGATTGTTTTTCCACAATACTCAAACTGTTTCTTTCTGGCTGCTTGCAATATTTTTTCCTTGACCTGGGAGCTCTGGAATTTGGCGACAATATTCTTAAGAGTTTTCTTTTGGGGATCTTTTTGAGGAGGCAATCTGTGGATTCTTTCAATTTCTATTTTACCCTCTGGCACTAGAATATCAGGGCAGTTCTCCTTGATAATTTCTTGAAAGATGATATCTAGGCTCTTTGATCATGGCTTTCAGGTAGTCCAATAATTTTTAAATTATCTCTCCTGAATCTATTTTCCAGGTCACTGGTTTTTCCAATGAGAAGTTTCACATTGTCTTCCATTTTTTCATTCCTTTGGTTCTGTTTTATAATATCTTGATTTCTCATAAAGTCACTAGCTTCCACTTGCTCCAATCTCATTTTTAAGGTAGCATTTTCTTCAGTGGTCTTTTGGACCTCCTTTTCCATTTGGCTAATTCTGCCTTTCAAGGCATTCTTCTCCTCATTGGCTTTTTGGTGTTCTTTTGCCATTTGAATTAGTCTGTTTTTAAGGTGTTGTTTTCTTCAATATTTTTTTCAGTATTTTTTTGGGTCTCCTTTAGCAAGTCATTGACTTGTTTTTCATGGTTTTCTCACATCCTTCTCATTTCTCTTCCCAATTTTTCCTCTACTTCTCTAACTTGCTTTTTCAAATCTTTTTTGAGCTCTCCCATGGCCTGAGACCGGTTCATGTTTTTCTTGGAGGCTTTTGATGTAGGCTCTTTGACTTTGTTAACTTTTTTTGTCTGTATGTTTTGGTCTTCTTTGTCACCAAAGAAAGAATCCAAAGTCTGAGACTGAATCTGGGTGTGCTTTTGCTGCCTGGCCATGTTCCCAGCCAACTTACTTGACCCTTGAGTTTTTCAGTAGGGTATGACTGCTTGTAGAGTAAAGAGTACTTTGTTCCAAGCTTGAGGGGATGCGCTGTTAATTTCAGAGCTATTTCTATACAGCCAGCTCTGCCACACCAGCACTCCTCCTTCCCCAAGAACCACCAACCCAGCCCTGATGCAAATCTTAAGCAGGCTCTGCACTCCTGCTCTGATTCACCACTTAATTCCTCCCACCAGGTGGGCCTGGGGCCAGAAGCAACTGCAGCTGTAGTTCTGTAGCTGCACCACCCCTGCTGCCCCAGGGAGGTGCCCGAACTGCAAACTCTTTTCACTCTGTCCCCCACAGCTTTTCCCACTAACCTTCTCTGTTGTCTTTGGTGTTTGTGGGTTGAGAAGTCTGGTAACTGCCACAGCTCGCTGATTCAGGGTGCTAGGGCCTGTTCCTCCCGGCTCCTAGTCTGGTTGTTCCTGCTGCCACCCACGCTGGGCTCTGCTCCCCTCCGCTCCATGCGCAATAGACCTCGTCCAGCGACCAGCCAGGCTGTCCTGGGCTGGAGCCCTGCTTCTCTCTGCTATTTTGTGGGTTCTTCAGTTCTACAATTTGTTCAGAGCCATTTTTTATAGGTTTTTGGAGGGACCTGGCAGGGAGCTCATGCAAGTCCTTGCTTTTCAGCCACCATCTTGGCTCCAGTCATCTTGGCTCCACCCCCTAGACCCAATCAAGTAGCTTTTAACTACTGTTATCCTAATCTGCAAGATTGATATTTAAACCATCAAAATATAAAACAGTTTATAAGACCACTAAAGAAACATTTTTCATTTTACCTTGACTCTGTACAATCTAAATAATTCCCTCCAGATCCATATTTTCTGACAATCTGGGCCAGAGTTTGGACTCAGGCTCCTGTCAGTAGTTAACTTCTAGAATGCAGAAAAACCTCCCTGCCATCAGGCAGCTCAGACCAAGGGAAGGAGCATTTCCAGACCTCTTGAATTCACAAAATTGCCTCTAAGATAAGACACATCCATCTTGGGGATTGCTGTTCCATCACCTATACTGAAGAAAGAAATAAAAGAGGCAGTCAAGGGTCCAAGGCCCAGGCTCAGGCTTACCTTCGCAGGTGATTTAGTTGCCATATACTTGGAATTTATCTTTTTTACCTGAAGTAGGTAAAAGACACCAGTCTCCTCCCCTACCTGTCCAGGGACAGGCTCAAATAATCATTATATCTTCACATGAGAGAGAGAGAAAGAGAGAAGAGACAGAGACAAAGAGGCAAAGGATCCACTGAGTCATTTGACGTTCCTGTTCAGTGACGAATAAAGGGATTGCTTTGTTATCCTGCATAACCTGAATGTATCAGCCCTGGGCTCTTTCCCAGGGATGTAGGCTCAGCACACATGGCTTTCACTCCCAATTCAATCCCCAGTACATGTCAGCAAAATGGTTTATTTTGTTTTGTGCTACTGTTTTGAAATCAACTACTAGTACCTTTGCCTTTCTATGTGCAAAAACCTTGTATTTACTTTTTGTGTGTAAGCAGCTGGTGGTTCTGGGGAGGTGGGCAGTCTAAGCTGTCAATCATATACCCAGTCAACAGACATATTAAGTATGGTTCATGGGATCCGCTTCCCTCATACACTGCTTTTCATCAGGCGTACTTCTCCCTTTGAGGGACAAGGTTTGTGCTTCAATGCCCAGCATGGCAAAAGGCACAACCAAAAAAAAGGTAAAAGGAATATACTTAAGCTGTGCCCTTCAAATCTGTTGTTCTTACCAGATCATGATTTACTTCAGATTTTGAATCCTTTACTAGGCTTCAGTACTAACCTCCCATTTTTCCTAACTGTTCTGAATAAGTCCCCAAGTTCAGTCTAAACCAGTAATTCCATCTCTCTAAAACAAAGAACACGCTCTTCTATTTCTGTAAACATTAGACATGCCACACAACTCTGAATTTCTATTAACCTATTTTATTACATTTTTGCTGACGTTCAGCAGAGGTCACTGTGGAGGACAGTTGGGATGAGGAGCATCCTTTCCCTTTGGATGAATTGAGTGGAATTAACCAGATTTGTTTCCACCCAGCCCGGGGTTGGATGAGTGGGACCTTCTCTTCTACCTCCCCTCCCTCTCTCTTGCTTTGGAAGATGGAGGAAAAAAAAACAAAATACCCTAGTACAAAGAAACTTATAGGCTTGGCGATAATGAGAATATCTTGTGAGCATTTTAGAGAGGAGTAAGACATAGTTGGCATTTGAATCATCCTTACTATTCTAGCTTAGGTTTCCCTGAAGCCACTCACAACCTAAAGTTCAGCTTCCCTGGCTCCAACCCAGGGTCCTACTCATCTTGGCAATCACTTCTTCCTCCCTCCTACTTGCTTCTCTGTTTGTATGGTTTCTGCCTCTCCTACCCACAGTCTTTTACCTCAAGTTCATGATCTGAATAGTCTGTTCCCCTGTCCAATTCTGATAACTCCTAGGAGCCTAGGGAACACAGCAACCATTCTCAGCAACCATCTCCCAGCAACCAACCTCATTTCCCTCCTCTTGCTACATGTATATATACTGTCATACTGTGCAATTCAATATAAGATCCTTGAGGACAGGGCCCATTTCTTTTTGGCTTTGTATCCTTAGTTCCTAGCACCACAAGCAAGTACTTAATAGATGCTTGTTGATCATTTGCTCTATGGAGGGCAGGCTGCAATAGACATCAAGTAGACACTACAGAAATTCTTGTCAGTGTACCTTTCTGCATGCTGACTGGTAATGCTGCAGAACATTAGCTTCTAAGTCTCAATGACCTACAGAACTCCCCATCTACAATTTTATCAAATTTTAGTTTCCATTGCCAACTATTCCAACTTTTTGCTTATAATATAATTAGTGGAATGATTCACAAAAATGGGAAGTACTAGTCAGTAATTTGCACTTCTAGACAATTCACCACATTTTACATTTTCTCAAATGTGAAACTCAGAAGCAAGAGTGCTAGAGTTTTAAAATTATATCTGGCATGCTGATTCACATGGTCTAATAACTAGCAAAAGGGAAGTGGAAACTGATTGAAAGGTTTAGTAATTGTTTCTAACAATTTGACCCAGATAATTAGTGCACTCTCTCAGGGTTAAAATTGGGTGATATCTTACCATATTTCAAATACTCCCTACATCCCTTGCTCTTAATTCAGTATCTTTTTGAGAGAAGAAAAAAAATGGAAATATTCTTTCCCACAGATGGCATATGAGCAAAGTAGATATAATATCTTTTCCCTTAAAATTATTAACTAGGATCACTTTTGTACCTCTTCAGTTATTGATATGGTTAATAGTTATGCATAAACCAAATAAAATACAGCTGGAAAAATTTGAAAAATACAATATTCATCTTCTTGCTAGTGAATAGAACAGCCAAGACTTTTAATTGGATTCATCTCAAATATTCCTTGAACAAAGAATTTCCTTGAGCCTACTGCATATTAAATCCATTTAGTAGGGAAAACATTTGATTTACACAATGTAAAATCATATGAGTCCTCATTCTTTGCTAAGTTAATTTATATCTAAGGGTGGGCCACAGGCTAATGCTAGAAAATAACTGAACAGCCTTTCCTCCATTGCTTCTGCATGATTTTGAGAAGAAAAATTAACTGCAGTGTATAATAAAAAAGTCACTTTTAAATCATCTGTTCCAGCAGAAAGAAAAATGGTATTTTTTCCTACTTATATCTTTCAAGTTATATAATGAGGTCATTATTGCAAGAAAATGATTCCTCAATTCAATTGCCTGAAATCTCTGTCATAATAATTTGATTTAGATTGTAAAGAAACAACTATAGCCTGACTTTTCGATTAATAGAAATTCTTCATTTCCCAATTCCTTCCCTCCCCCATCATTTCTTCCAAAACTCATTACAAACCAAATAACTTTATTCAGCCTAAGCAACTTCTAAAAAGACAACCAAAAGTCGCACTATAATTGTCAAGTTTAATGTTCTTCCTATCGCTTTCTTGGGAACATTTCATATAGTTCTATTGAAGAAGTGCCCGTGTCCCTCTTTTCTTTCAGGTGAAAAAATTTGCTACTGAAAGAAAAACAAGTTTAGTGTGGTGAGGATATTGTTAAATTGAATTTTAACAGACCCAGATGCATGTGTGATAAATAATAACACCACTGGGGAATGGCAGGTGCCGTGGGAAACAGGGAAAATAATCCCTCAATCTCAGACTCGCAAAGGTAATAAAAGAACAAGGATTTATCAGGCGCCCACTATTTGTCAGGAACTAGGTGCTGGAGACACTGAGACACAAAATGAAACACATTCTGCCCTTAAGAGTTTATATTCTAACAGGAAATAATTCGCCTACGTTAGGATATCTAGGACACAAATAAAGCAGGCACAAGATCACCTTGGAAAGGAAGGCACTAGTAGCTGAGGATACCACCTACCTCCTGAAGAAGATGATGCTTGAGCTTGAAGAAAGTCAGTGACTCCAAGAGACAGAAAGCTAAGGAAAGAATAATTCCAGATATGAGGGACCACCCATGCAAAAATCTAGAGAAAGAACACCAAGAACAATGTGTGAAGACCAGCAAGTACAATATGGCTGGGTTGTGGAGTTTACGGAAGGAAACAAGATGTTAAGGAGACAAGAGATAGGAAAGGACCAACATGTGAAGAGCTTTAAATGCCAAACTGAGAAGTCTATATTTGATCCTATAGGTAATAAGAAGCCTCTGGAGTTTATTAAAATAGGTAGGTGGTGTGATCAAATCTGCACTTTAGGAAAATCACTCTGACAGCTACAAGGACAAAGGATTTGAGCAGTGAGGCACTTGAGTCAGGGGGACCAATTAGAAGACTATTGCAATTGTCCGGATAAGAAGTAACTGGGGCTTGGACTAGGGTGGTGGATGTAAGTAGAGAAAAGGAGACATACACAAGAGATGTTGTGGAGACAGAAAGGACAAGAATACTCATAAAAAATGCCTAAAAGCATAAGGCCCAGCATTGGTCTCTGGGACATTCCACTAGATATCTCCAGCCAAGTTTGATATCAAATCATTAATTACTATTCTAAGACTGCAGCCATCCAACCAGTCCCAAATCCATTATACTGTGATCTAGCCCACATATTCCCATCTTTTTCACAAGAATAATAAGAGATACTTTATCAAATGTTTTCCCAAAAACCTAGGTAAAGCATATCTAAATTATTTCCCTGATCTACCAATTTAGTAACCCTGTTGAAAAGGGAAACAAGATTAGTCTGGCTTTGACCCAGAAATACCACCACTAGGTATGTTTCCAAAGATGATTAGGGAAAAAAGAAAAGAAACTATATGCTCTAAAATATTTATAGCAACTCTCTTTGTGGTGCCAAAGAACTGGAAATGGTGGGGATGTCCATCAGTTGGAGAATGACTGAACAAGTTGTGGTACATGATCATAATGGAATGCTACTGTGCTATGAGAAATTATGAGCTCAAAGATTTCAGAAAAACGAGGACAGACTTGCTTGAAATAACAAAGATCAAAATGACATAACACGTTTCTGACGCAGTCATACTGACTCATTGTAATCACCACTCCTTTCTCTAAATATTCACTAATCAGCTCTTTAATGATCCAAGTACTTGAAGACAAGCTCAGTGGCCTCTAGTTTTTAAAATTCTGTTCTCTTCCCATTTTTGAAAATTGGGATGACATTTGTCCGTCCCCAGTCCTGTGGCATTTCTTCACTCTCCATTCACCCTTCCAAATATCACTGACAGTGGAACAGCAAAGATATCTGCAGGCTCTGTCAGTATCCAAGAATGGTTGTTGTTCTTCATTCTCAAAGAAGACCAAAATGACATCACTATGTTGGAGTCAAGGTACAATGTGTCCAACTGTGGCTGATCAGACCAATACAAGCTCGAAATATTCTACCACAATTTGGGCACAAATATACCATAGGAATATTTGGGGTAGAAATGTCTCTAAAGTTGCACATCTCACATTTCTTTTGAGCTATTACAATTCTGCTTTGCTCAAGCACCATTTTTTAAAACATTTTTATTTAAAATTTTGAGTTCCAAATTCAATCCTTCCCTCCCTCCCTCCCTTCTCCCCTCCCTGAGACTGTAAGTAATCAAATATAGGTTATACATGTGCAATTATGTATAACATTCCCATATTAGTCATTTTATACAAGAAGACTGGAATAAAAGAAAAAATGAAAGAAAAGTGAAAAATAGCATGCTTCAGTCTACATTAAAAGCAATTTCAGTTCTTTCTCTGGAGGTGGATAGTATACTTCATCATTAGTCCTTTGGGATTGTCCTGAATTATATCTCTGAGAAGACTTAAGTCTTTCACAGTTCTTCATCAAATAATATTGCTGTTATTGTGTACAATGTTCTCCCAGTTCTGTTCACTTCACTATGCATAAGTTCATGTACATCTTTCCAGGTTTTTCTGAAATTATCCTGTTTGTCATTTCTTATAGGACACTAATATTCCATGACAATCATATATCACAGCTTGTTTAGCCATTCCCTGAATGATGGATATCTCTTCGATTTCTAATTCTTCACCACCACAAAAAGAGCTGCTATAAGTATTTTTGAAGAAATAGGTCCTTTTCCCTTTTTTCAGATGTCTTTGGGATATAGACGTAATGGCAGTATTGCTGGCTCAAAGGGTATGCATAGCTTTATAGCACTTTGGGCATATTTCCAAATCACTCTCCAGAAGGGTCGGATCAGTGCACAACTCCACCAATAGTACATTAGAGTCCCAGTTTTCCCACATCCCCTCCAACATCCAACATTTTCATTTTTTGTCATATTAGTCAATCTGATTGGTATGAGGTCGTACCTCAGAGTTGTTTTAATATGCATTTCTCTAATCAGTGGTGATTTAAAGAATTGTTTCATATGACTATAGCTTTGATTTGTTTGCCTAAAAACTACCTCTTCATATCCTTTGACCATCTATTAATCCATTTTACTATTGGGGAATGGCTTGTATTCTTATGAATTTGACTTAGTTCTCTATATATTTGAGAAATGAGGCTTTTATCAGAGATACTTGTTGCAATTTTTTTCCCAAGTTTTCTGCTTTCCTTATAATTTTAGTTGCTTTTGTTTTGTTTGTGTGAGAACTTTTTAATTTTATATAATCAAAATTATCTATTTTAGATTTTGTTATGCTCTCTATATGTTCTTTGGTCCTAAATTCTTCCCTTATCCATAAATCTGACAGATAAACTATCCCATACTCTCGTAATTTGCTTATGGTATCATATTTTATGGGCAAATCATGTACCTATTTTTGACCTTACCTTGGTATACAGTGTGAGATGTTGGTCTATACCTATTTTCTGCCATATTGTTTTCTAGTTTTCCCAGCAATTTTTGTCAAATAATGAGTTTTTGTTCCAAAAGCTTGGATCATTTGGTTTATCATAGATTACTATGGTCACTTACTACAATGTAATTTCTACCTAATCTATTCCACTGATCCACCACTATTTCTTAGACAGCACCAGATTGTCTTGATAATTATTGCTTTATAATACAGTTTGAGAGCTGGTACAGCTAGACCACCTTCTTTTGTACTTTTTTTCATTGGCTCCCTTGATCTCCTTGAGCTTTTGTTCTTCCAGATGAATTTTGTTATTATTTTTTCTAGTTCTATAAAATAATTTTTGATAGTTTGCTTGATATGGCTCTGAATAATTAGATTAATTTAGGTAGAAGTGTCATTTTTATTATATTGGCTCGGCCTACCCATAAGCAATAATATTTTCCAATTGTTTAAATCTGACTTTTATTTGTGTGAAAAGTATTTTATAGTTGTGTTCATATAGTTCCTAGGTTTGTCTTGGCAGATAGACTCCCAGTATTTTACATTGTCTACAGTTATTTTAAATGGAATTTCTCTATCTCTTTCTGCTGGACTTTGTTAGTAATATATAGAAATGCTGAAGATTTACGTGGGTTTATTTTGTATCCTGCAACTTTGCTGAAGTTGTTAATAATTTCAAGTAGTTTTTTAGTTGATTCTCTAGGATTTTCTAAGTATAGCATCATGTCATCTGCAAAGGGTGATAGTTTTGCTTCCTCATTGCCTATTCCAATTCCTTTCTTTTTCTTCTCTTATTGCCAAGCACCTTCTCTGATGTGGGCACACCATGCTAGGCTGCTCTGTGCCAGTGTCTTCTGTCTCACAATCAATTACAAAGTTTTTCAGAGAGACCTTCAGAGCACCCTTGTATAATTTCTGACTTCCATGTGGGCTTTTGCCTTGCATGAGTTCTCCATAAAATATCTTTTAGGCAAACATACGTTTGGCATTGGAACAATGTGGCCAGCCCATTGGAATTGTACCCTCTGCAGTAGAGTCTGAATGCTTGGCAGTTCAGCTCAAGAAAGGACCTCAGTGTCTGGTACCTTATCTTGCCAGATGATCTTCAGAATCTTCCTAAGACAATTCAAATGGAAGTGATTCAGTTTTCGGGAAAGACACTGGTATATTATCCATGTTTCACAGGCATACAACAATGAGGTCAGCACAATGGCTCTGTAGCCCTTCAGTTTAAGAGGCAGTCTGATACCTCTTTTCTCCCACACTTTCCCTCAGAGCCTCCTAAACACTGAGCTAGCTCTGGCAATACATGTGTCAACCTCATTATCCATGTATACACCCCTGGAAAGTATACTGCCAAGATAAGTGAACTTAACCACAGTACTCAAAACTTCTCCATTTGCTGTAACCGATGGTTCCACATATGGATGGTGTGATGCTGGCTGAGGGAGCACCTGTGTTTTCTTGTGTTAATTATTATGCCAAAATTAGCACAAGCAGCAGAGAATTGATCCATACTTTGTTGCATCTCAGCTTTAGAAGTCCTTTCTCCCTTTATCAGGTCATAGGTCAATTCTGCTGTTAGATGGCACTGTGGATAGAGATGGGGCCTGGAATTAGGAAGACTCATCTTCCTGAATTCAAATGTGACCTCAGACACTTACTAGCTGTGTGACTGTGGGCAATTCACCTAACCCTGTTTGCCTCAATTTCCTCATCTGTACAATGAGCTGAAGACAGAAATGGCAGACCATTCTAGTATCTCTGCCAAGAAAGCCCCAAGTAGAATCACGAATTGTCAGACAGGACTAATTGATTGAACAACACAACAAAGTCAATTCTGGGTTTATTGTTTATGCTGGCTAGATCATTTGGCTGCTGGGCTGGGTTGGTTTCTACTCCTGTTCTTCTGTTTGCCACAAAGAGTCAGACTCCACAAAGCTGTCCCTTTCTTTGAGCTACAGTTTCTCCATATCTATCTATCTTCGGTGTTTCTTTCTGCTCTCACATGAATGCATTGTCTTCTGTGGGTACACTCTCTCTAGTTACATGGTCGATGGAGAGATGAGAAAGGAGTGTAAAGGGGGAAGGATTCTAGCAGTGGGATAAAAACAGAGAGATGAAAACTTCAGAAGGTTGTGGGGAGCAGGGTTAAGGAGTGGGGATTGTGGCTCCCAAATTAGGAATGAGATATGTCTGACGGATGATAAGGGATGAGAACAGGGGATTGGTGAATAAGAAGCTAGGGCAGAAGCTGTGGGGATAAGGGTCAAGAACAGGAAATGGAAGAAGAAAAAAGATAAGGGGGTAGTATGGGAGAAGCAGTGTTGCTATTCAGTCTTTTAGTCATTTCCAACTTTTTATAACTTCATTTGGTGTTTTCTTGGCAAAGATACTAGAGTGGTTCACCATTTCCTTCTCCAGCTCATTTTTACAGATGAAGAAACTGAGGCAAACAGGGTTAAGTGATTTGCCCAGGGTTACACAGCTAGTAAGTGTCTGAGGATGGATTTGAACTTAGGTCTTCCTGACTGCCTGACTCCAGATCCAGCATTCTATCCACTGCACTGGCTATTAAGAGCAGCGAATCAGTTGTGAGAAGAGGTCCAGCAAAGTGTCCAGGGTCCACTAACCTGAACCTCCCAGCCAAAAATATAATATACATACATACACATATATAATTAATTATATTAATATTAATTATATGACTATTGCAAAGTCATTTTACTTCTCTGTATCTCTTCATCTGTAAAGTGGGGATAGTGTCACCCATAGTATCCACCTCAACAGGTTGTTCTGAGACTCAAATAAGATGTCTGTGTTCAAATGAATTCAAGCTTCATTAGAATTAATCTATGTATATAAAAAAATTTCAAAATCTAATCTAGTGCTGAATCTGAGATTTTTATTTCCTACAAGGATAGACTAGGCATTTTAGAATGTGAATTATTACAAATATTAACTCATTAAGCCTCTAAATGTGAAATTCAATGTTTTTGCCACCAGATGGCTCTTTCAATTAATGTATTATATAAATAGCTCTGAATTTCTATAGTATAATGTTTACCTCTCCAACCTTAGTTAAGAGTGAAATCAAACCATTGAAACAAAATTAAATAATAGCATAATCAAAGAGTAGGTAAATCCTATGGAAAATGCGCTCTTTATCACTAGTATAGAAAGAGATACTTTTTTTTTACTTTTAAGTAAAAAATTTATTCAAATAATAATAATAATGTCCTGTGCTAAAAAGTGCCCTTCAGAGAACTCCCAAAACAAACAACTGACTTCTTGGGTTCTATCACTACTTTCTTAGGTAATTTCCTTTTGCCACTCTCTAGAAGAATTGGAAGGATGTCTCTTTTTACTTTTCCTATAGTACTTCTTACCCCTTATATTCTTAGCAGTACAGAACACAACCCGGCTTAAAAAAATTGTTTACTACAATTAGAAGAAATAGTGAGGTCTAAACTGTCTTTTTAAAAGGCAGATCACAGGCAAAGTCACACATTCAGCTTAAAGAAATATTCCATCTCTATGGGGCCCAGTTCACCTCCCAAGTAGGCCAGCCGCTCCTATAACCTCATTCTTTGACTCTCTGTCCTTTCTTGTTAGCTCACCCTTACATTCTCCCTCCAATCAAAGACTGTTTTCAGTTCCCATGTCTCTGGAGAATCAAGATCCTTTTGTGTTAGGACTCAAGGAAAACCCTTAGCCTGAGGTCAAAATTGTTCTACTGAGCCTTGCCCAATTCAGTTGCATCTTCTAAACTCTGCACGCAGAGACACCTTGAATGAGGGTTTCTTCTGTTCTGGGCACATAGCCTGCTTTCATGCTTTGTCTCTTCAACCTGATTCTTCTGGTCCTGCTTTTAATACTTTTGGGGGGTAAGAAGTAGGACTGGACTGATCATCTCAGGCCCTCCAATCGTGACTAGGGCCTTGTGGGTTTTTCTCTCTCTCTCCTTCCCCCTTTTCTTAAAACCCACATTACTCTTCACGTCTCCTCTTGCCATCCTGGAGCACCCAGCCCTGGAAATCACCTTGCCATTATGTTATCAGGTCACATAGACTTGACTTGTCTCCCTGCTGTGGCACTATTAACATAGTATAACAGCTTACCTCCAATGAATTGAGGAGGGGGGAGAGAGAGGAACAGATTTTTTTTAACTACATCTAAAGCACAGTAGAAAATCATACTGTTTTTAAAAGAACCATTTGTTATAAAAAGATAAAATTATTTAAAATCTCAACAATACATTTTAAGACAAAGAATAGTCTTTTTTAAGACAATGTCTCCTGTTGTACCTAAAGAATAGACGTATTACAGCAAGGTTAACTATTACATAAAGTCTTGTAATCCCTGTTGGCAGAGAAAATGTATAATTCAGCATTCTTTATAACTCCTAGGGCATTGACAACACTAATTTGACTAAATTTTCCTTTTCATGCACAGAAGAACACTAATTGTGCTCACTACACTTCATTCCATACTCAGGTTCTCTCCTCCAACTAGGGCTGTATGTAATTAGAGACATCTGGCAGCCCATCTTCTGGCAATAAAGCTCTTAGGAGAAAGGAAACAAAGCAGTCCTGTTGACTATAGACCATATTTTTTAAAAAAAACCTTCCTTTCCCATCCACAACTAAGATTTTTGATATATTCATATTAATACATTCAAATCATCCAAATATGTCTTTAATTTTTAAATCCCTCAAAAATCTTAACACTTCCATATTAATTTTTAAAATTTGAGTCATTATTAAATAAGTTCTAAGATGAGTTAAAAAATACATTCAACAGAAATAATAATGATATTCAGAGAGGATCCTCATTAAAGCAAGACCCAGGTGCTTCTAAGACAGTCAAAAAGCATCAAGTGCCTACTAGCATAGAATCACAAAATTTCAGCATCCGTACAGTCCGTTCATCTTAACCACCTCAACAAAATTTTTAAAATGTTAAACAAATCCAACATATCTTCAAATCAAGCTGATTATCATTCTGTAAGGAATGGCTCTAGGGAAGTCAGTCACTAGGAAGCAAGTCTTTGGGTTTATAAAATAAAGCAGCTCAACAAACACACTATTTTTCAACAAAGAAACTGGTTAGTGAGGTCAAATCATTCCCCTAAAGAATCTCTGAAGCATCAAGAAATTATTATTGGGTCAAAAGTATTAGGTACATATTTGTTACTGGAAATAAGTAATTTCAAAATATTATTGGTAATAATATGTTTTGTTTAATATTTAGTTAAAAAGGAAAATAAAGAAAACTACTTCAGTTACCTTTAAATTGAAAGAAACTAATTTAATTTTGTTTGACTAGAAAGTAACAAAATAAAACATTTTATTTATAATCAAATAAACTCATTAAAACTAAATCATCCTAACTTTTGAACATATACTGAATCTTTTCCTCACAGTCTATTACCCTTTTATGGTAGAATAAGTGCTATATGACTATAACAAAAATAATAGAATTTAATACCATAAATTTTGAATATAATTAAGAATGCCAAAATACAATTTTGAAAACTTAAATAACATTTGATTTCTGGACTAGGTGTCAAAGACCAAGGTTCTAGTCCTGACTCAGCCAACCATCTCTAGTGAATGAATAAATGATGAATGAGTGAATATGTAAACTTAGACAAGTCACTTTGGTTAAAGATCTTAAAACCAAGACCAATGGCCCATTTTGGGACTACTTTAAAACCTTGAAATTGAAACTACAGAGATAGATGTTAAAGTCCCTCCCATCTCTAAAATTCTATGTTTCTATTAGCTTTTTAAAAGATGCTTTGTTAGCTCCCCAGCTCAAAATTTCAAGTCTTATTTACATCTTAAACTCAATATAATGAAGCTAGATTTCATTATCTTTCCTTTGAACATCCCTGTTCCCATGGAAGGCACCACCATTCTTCCAGGCAACCCAAGATCTCTGCCACAGAATCATCCATAACTCCTCACATTTCTAAACTCTTTTATTATAGAAAAAATCAAAGCTAGACTAGTCTAGAAATTCAAATTCAAGAGTTAACATGCAACTGGGAGTAGGGGGAGTGAAAGGAAGGGGGAATGAAACAAGCATTTATTAAACACCTACTATGTGCAAGGCACTGTGCTACTTGTTCGTTGTTCAGCCCTGTGTGAGTCTTTACGATCCCATGGACCATAGCACGCCAGGCCTTCTATCCTCTACTGTCTCTCAAAGTCCGTCCAAGTTCATGTTCACTGTTTCCATGACACTATTCATCTTATCCTCTGCTGTTCTAGTTTCCTTCTGCCTTCCAACTTTCCCAACATCAGGGTTTTTGCCTTCAATCTTTCCCAACATCAGGGTTTTTTTCCAATGAGTCCTGTTTTCTCATCATGTAGCTAAAGTATTTAAACTTCTTTTTTTTTTGAAGGGGGGAAGGCAGGGCAATTAGGGTTAAGTGACTTGCCCAAGGTCACACAGCTAGTGTGTCAAGTGTCTGAGGCCGAATTTGAACTCAGGTCCTCCTGACTCCAAGGCCAGTGCTCTACTCACTGCACTACCTAGCTGCCCGAACTTCAGCTTCAGCATTTGACCTTCCAGTGAATAGCTGAATTGATTTCTTTAGTTGTTGACTGATTTGATCTCCTTGCTCTCCAAACGTTTTCTCTAGCACCAAAATTCAAAAGCATCTATTCTGCACTCAGCTTTCCTTATAATCCAACTCTTAGTCATACATTGCTACTGGAAAAACCATAGCTTTGACTATATGGACCATTGTCTGTGCTAAGCACTTCACAAATATTTTCTCATTTGATCCTCACAACAACTCTGGGAGGTAGGTACAATTGTGATCTCCATTGACAGTTGAGGAAACTGAGGCAAGCAGAGATTAAATGACTTGCCCAAAGTCACACAGCATTGGAATGTGTCAGAGGTTGGATTTAAACTCATTTTATGGATTCTAGGCCCAGTGCTTTATCCACTGAACCATCTAGCTTCCTCAATAGGTGCTAGTGAATCACAAAATGCAATTAAAACTTTGCTGATAAGAGATGAAAAGAATCAATTCAAAAGCATACTAACTCTGTCTCTTCAAAAATCACTATAGCAAATGGTCAACTAGATCAGGACAACATTATCTGGAGGGCAATAAGAACGCAGCTAAATTTTCTGACCCCAATTCTTACTTAGCTGGGTCTTTTTATATTTCAAGTGGCAAAGTAATGCCCCCTTAAAGAACCAGCCTGGACTATACCTCCAGAACCACAACCTGTTATGTAAAGGACTGGTTGAGATTAGGAAGGGAAAAGGAGACTTTCAGAGCAGAGGAGGAAGTCATCACAGGCAGCAACAGTGGGATAGTGGGAATGCCCTATTCTCCACATTTCTTGGCTCCTCTCTAGTGCTGGTGCCAGTGCCCTGACTACCACACATATTCCCAGCACATCACAAACAGCAGCAAGAAGTGTAACAATGGTAGCACAAAACAAGATCCTACCAGAAGTTGCCAAGTTTTGTCAGATCTACTCTCATGTACCCGAAATCTATCCCTTTCTCTCTACTCATATGCTCTCAAACCAGTTTAGGTCCTCATTATTTCTCATCTAGACTATTGCCAGTGGTCTCCTTTGCCTCAAATCTCTTTGCCACTCCCATCTGTCCTCCAATCAACTGCCTAAGTAATTTTCTAAAGCACAGGTCTACCATGTCACTCCCCTGCTCAATGAAGTCTAGTAGTTCCTTGTTTTCTCTGGCATCAAATATAAATTCGCAATTTGATATTTAAAGACCTTGGCCCCTTTCTTGCTTTCTAGTCTTTTTTCACATCATCCCCCTCCACACATTGTGCAATACAGCCATATTCACCTACTTACTGTTCCTCAGACATTCCATTCTACCTTCCATCTTCTTGGTTTTCCCTTGCTGTTTTCCATGCCCAGAAAACTTTCCCTCTTCACTTCAGTCTCTTAGAAGCACTATGTTCCTTCAAGATTCTGCTCAAGGTCCGCCTTCTACATGAAGCCTTTCCTAATCCACCCTACTACTCCCAAATGCTAACAACCTTCCCTCAAGTTGCCTTGTATTTTGTATATAGTACAAATGTATAAGCATATGTGTATATATGGGCATATGTGGACATGTATATATGTTTGTGTTGTACATTTATAAGTATGTACATACAAACCTAATACCTAAAACTGCAATATGAGCTGTAGAACACCCTGTATATTGGCTGAATGAATGTGTGTATGCCTGTATATGTAGTATATATGTATGTGCTGTCTTCTCTGATAGGACATAAGCTCCTTTAGGGCAGGGACTGCTTACTTTTTGTCTCTGTAACCTGAGTGTCTGGCACATAGAAGACACTTAGTATTGATGGACACCATGTGCTATAACTTTTTTATTTGTGAAATGAGAGGTTTGGACAAGATGATCCATCTCTAAGGTTCCTTCCAACTCATGGTTGCCTCTTCCTCATAAAGCATCTTAATGTTCAATTTATTTCAATTAGGAATAGGAAATGATAATGGGTTCAAGATAAACTCACAAAATTATCACTATATTTAAGTAATTTTTTTAAAAATCAAAACATTGATATTGAAGTGCCACTTAAAATAATTTCAGACACTTTGATATGTCAATAGATATTTTACCAAGGTAGATACTGCCTCCAACAATGCAGATTGCAACCTAAATCATATGTTCTCCCGTTCTGGTGAAGCTGTGGATTAGTAGGGTATTTGGGGGGTAGAAAATGGCACTGAACAGTAAAAATTATGTAATGGGCAACTGCCCAATAAGTAACCATTCCTGCTATCATGTAACATCTGTCCTACCTGGTGCCAGTCCACATGGACACTTAGGAATCCTGCTTCTAGAAGTGCATGATGCCATGGAATAGAAGGCCTGGCTTTCCATGCAGAGCATCAGAGCATGGGCAAATTTTATGTGATTCTTGTTTACCTATTGTGAGCCTCTGGGTAGGGAAAAAGATAGCCCTAGCAACCTAGGACAACATGAAGCATTGAGTGTATGGCACGGCTGTTTTTCTGTTCCTGTTTTTCATTTTGTCCTACTCTTGGGTGACTGAGTATTGGAGATGGAACAGACTAGGCTCCAATCCTGAGAATTTTAGTCCAGAAACTAGAGTCTACACCACAGTTTGCCAGCAGCCAAGCCCAGTGGGAAATGAAGCCCTGGGAAGTGGTCTTCAACCTTTGAAATCCAGGCTAGCAATAAATTACCTGGGAGCTGTGTCCGACTAGAAAGGGAGCAACTTTATCAATCATTGATGCCACATTTGAAGGTGAAAGCAATGCGGCAAAGCTTTGTAGCACCAACTTTGAGTTTGAGTGTACTTTTCCCAGGGAAAAAGTGTGCCCTTTTGTGTTTTAGTTCTTGCTGTTTCTTTTCAGTAAATATCTTTGTAAAAGCTAATAATTTGTTATCTGTAATGATGGAGAGATATTTGCTGATAATGGCAAATAATATTGTGGTAATAATCACTGGTGGGTGACATTGTGGAGAACCCAAGGCAATAGAGGCTCAAGAGAAGAGCATTAGAAAAATCCCATGACCTCTTTAGGTTACCCCTAGGACCCTGAGAGGAGTTATGTAGCCAGCCAAGTTCTAGGTTTGAGTTTTATTAAGTACAGATCATTGTTGCTCAGTCATTTCAGTTGCCTCTTGGCTCCATTTGGGGTTTTCTTGGCAAAGATACTGGAATAGTTTGCCACTTCCTTCTCCATCTCATTTTACAGATGAGGAAACTGAGGCAAGCAGGGTTAAATGGCTTGATCTGGGTCACAAAGCTAGTAAGTGTATGAGACCAGATTTAAAGTCCAGTCTTCCCAACTCTAGGCCTAGGGCTCTATCCACTGCACCACCTAGCTGCCTCTAAGTATATATAGCCTTATTACAACTACAAAATTCTTCATATTCTTTGACCCAGTGACACACTACTAGGACTATTCCTTAAGAATGTTGCTGGCATAGGAATGGCAAAGAAACTGCAGTATATGAATATAAAGGAATATTTTGTTCTATAAAGAATGACAAATGTGAAGAACACACAAAAATTGGGAAAACATTAAATGTCAAGAGAAGAAAATAGAATCAAAACAAAAATATAAAACATTAACTACAGCTACTTAAATTATAATAATGGTAATAGCAACATCGAGAAAAAAAGAGAAAAAAATGTCCAGGCAGGAACATGGAAACAAGTGATTCTGTTACTACCTTGTTTAAATTAATATGCAATAAAACATTTCTAAAGAAACTATAATGAAAATGTATGGTTTCACTTAGAGTTGTTTTTTTTTATTTATCTTGCTTGTGTGTACGAATGTGAATGTTGATAGTTTCCAGGTTTATAATAACATAAAATTTCAAAAAGTAGGTAGGATTTAAGTAGGTACATAGGATTTAAGAGGCGGAATGGGAGATAAAAAAATTATAGGTATGGGAAATCAAATGGTAAAAAGTATGGAGATAGAAAAGATCATGTCTAAGGAAGAGAATGTAGTATAGTTGAGATTATACATTATGTTCAGAAGAGTAGGGCAAGATAAGGTGCTAGTGGCAGAGGTATTATAGCCCCTAAAATTAAAGTTTGAATAAGTGGTACCGTAATAGTTATACTGAGTCTAATTGGAAAGTATTCCTTTTGAATGAACTCAAATCCATTAGTTTAACTATTTCTCTAAATACTTGCTTACAGGGGTTGAGCCAAGATCACAGATTAGAATCAAACAGAACAGGGCAGCTAGGTGGCGCAGTAAGTAGAGTACTGGCCCTGGAGTCAGGAGGACCTGAGTTCAAAACTGGCCTCAGACACTTGACACATGTACTAGCTGTGTGACCCTGCCAAAAAGCGAAAAAAAAACAAAAAAAAAAAAACTCATCAAAACTTCTCAAAACAGATCTAGAAAACTCACCAGACCAAATCTTGATGGGAAATCTGAGACAAAAATCACATCGAGTCATTTGTCCAGCCCAGATCAGTAAAGGAAGTCAGAGAGGTCTGCTGAACCTGCAGAGAAGGGCCAGGAGCACAGTGGACACTCCAGCATGCAGGGAAAAGCTATTTATACACCAAAACAAGCAGAAATCCCGGATGCTTACCAGGTCATTCCAAGACATTTATGGGGCAACTCAACAGGGACAGGGGTTAACTTGAAGCTTCATGGATCACTACCCACTACCAGGTTACAGATTCAGAGTATATTAAGGAGGCAACCTACACCCAGCAGTGGTGTTCCTGAGTAGGAAAATCCTGAGAAATGTACAAAGAAACAGGCTCAGAAGAAAGCAGTAGTAGAGGGGTTCTAAAGCCTTAAGAGAAACAACCAGGGCAAGAATCCTAGACTAAATGTCAGTCTGCAGTTCTGTCACTCTGAACTAGCAGAACTTCCCAGCTGAAGAGAAGGGCTGCCCTCAGCAGCAATCTATTTTTTTAAAATATTTTTCCCCAATTGTATATAAAGACAATTCTTAACATTTGAGAATTTTTTTTTAAGTTTTGAGTTACAAATCCTATCCCTCCCTCTCTCCCCTCTCCCCTCACTGTGTTGGTAAGCAATCTGATATAGGTTATATGTGTGCAATCATGTAAAACATTTTCATGTTAGTCATTTTGTGCAAGAAGCTGGAACAAAAAAAAGTGAAAAAGAATATGCTTCAATCTATATTCAGACAATTATCAGTTGTTCCTTGGAGATGGATAGCATTTTTCATCATTCATCCTTTGGGATTGTCGATCACTGTATTTCTGAGAACAGCCAAGTTATTCATAGTTGATCATCATACAATATTGCTGGTACTGTGTACGATGTCCTCCTAGTTCTGTTCACTTCACTTTGTATCAGTTCATGCAAGCCCAGGTTTTTTCTAAAACCATCCTGCTTATTTCTTATAGCACAATAATACTCCATTACAATTATATTCCACAACTCATTCAGCCATTCCCCAATTGATAAGAAATTAGAATTTCTAATTCTTTGCAACCACAAAAAGAGCTGCTATAGTTTGGTATGGATAGTTTTTTTTTTCTTCTCTTTGGGATATAGACCTAGGAGTGTGAATGATAAATCATTATAGAAGATCCTCCATATTATAGTGTAAGCCCAGCTTTTCTTCCTTCCCCCATCCCCCAGCTCCTGCAAGATCTTTAAACTACCTGGCTTGGAATAAAGAATCAGACATTCCTTTCTGGCTAGGAGACTGAGAAGCCCCTCTCTGAGAATGCACCTCTCAGAAATGCCTCTCTGGCTGATAGGCCCAAACAAAGAATAGAATACACTTCCACTAGGAAACAGATAGGCCCAAACAAAGAGGTAACTCTTAAGACAAAGGATAGGAAATAACTCCTCTCCCACTTGAAGAAATACTCCTGAGATGGCCTAGCCAGTTCTTAGGAATGAGGGTGGAGCAGGGAAGGGGGGGGAGGGTGGCTCCCCTCTCTGGCAGGAAAAATTTTCTTTGTTCAGCCCCTATAAAAGTCACCATGTGGGGCAGTTATATTGAGATCTCACCCGTGGGGAGGACGCTTCGCCTGGAACCAACTTCCTTTCCAGGGCCTTGATCGAGCTGAGCTGTGTAAGCTGGGATCTCCTCAGCTCTGAGAGGATCAAGTGCTGGAGTTCCTCCAGGAGGTGATGAATTGATGTTGTGTCTTTGTCTTTGTTGTGTTAACTGTGTTTGTTAGAGTATTTCCCCTTTCAATAAAAACCACGTTCTGTCGGGAGTGTGCTTTATTACCAGCTCGAATCCAAATCCAAACCTAACTTAGCTTAATTGAACAGAGTAGTATTGCTGGGTTAAAGGTTTAATAGCCCTTTGGCATAGTTCCAAATTGTTCTCCAGAATGGTGGGATCTGTTCACAACTCTACCAACAATGCATTAGTGCCCCAGTTTTCCCATATCTCCAAAATCCAACATTTCCCTTTTGTGTCATGTTAGCCAGTCTGATAGGTGTGAGGTGGTACTCAGATTTGTTTCAATTTGCATTTCTCTAGTCATTAGTGATGTAGAGCATTTTTATATGACTATAGATAGCTTTGATTTTTTTTTGTCTGAAAACTGCTTCTTCATGTCTCTTGGCCATTTATCATTTGGGGAAGGACTTGCATTCTTATAAATTGGACTTGGTTCTCTATATATTTGGGAAATGAGGCCTTTATCAGAAGTGCTCCCTATAAAAAATTTCCTTAGTTTTCTGCTTTCCAATTTGGGTTGCATTTTGTTTTTGCAAAAACTTTTTAATTTTATATAATTGAAATTATACATTTTATATTTCATAATGATCTATTTTGTTTGGTCCTAAATTCTTCCCTTATCCATAGATCTGATGAGTAAATTATTCCATGCTCTCCTAATTTGCTGATGGTATCACTATGTGTAAATCATGTACCCATTTTGACTTTATCTTGGTACAGAGTGTGAGATGTTGGTCTATAACTAGTTTCTGCCAGGTCGTTTGCCAGTTTTCCTAGCAGCTTTTGTCAAATAATGGGTTTTTGTCTCAAAAGCTTTGATCTTCAAATTTATCAAATAATAGATTACTGGGTCATTTACTACAATATATTATATACCTAATCTATTCCACTGACCCACCACTCTATTTCTTAGCCAGTATCTGACTGTTTTTATAATCACCACTTTATAAAACAGTACCAGAAATCTATTATTGCTCAGACCCAAACCACATCAGGAACTTGCAGAACTCAGATCCAGGGAAAGCAAGCAAACTTTACCCTGGATCAGACCACTTTGGGATCATTGAAAAGATGTAGGTTGAAGCCACTAGGTGAAGCAGTGGATAGAGCACCAGCTGGAGTCAGGAGGATCTGAGTTCAAATACAGCCTCAGACACTTGACACTATCTGTGTGACTCTAGGCAAATCACTTAATCCAACTGCCTCAAAAAAAAAGTAGGTCTCTAGCCTGAGACGTCCCTGAGAGCTGGAATAACACAACTCTCAATATCTCCCCTAAGTATCAACCTCCCAGATCTTTACTCAAAAAGTACACAGAGCCAAGCCCTGACATCAAGTCCAAAGTAAGATGAACAAACAAAAAAAGAATCCTAACACGAAAAAAAATTATTATGGTAAAGGGGATGAATACTAAAGATGCTGGCTACTAGGTGGCATAGCAAATAGATTGCTGGACCTGGAGTCAGGAAGATCTGAATCCAAATCCAGCCTCACACAGTTACTAGCTATGTGACCCTGGGTAAGTCACTTAACCCTGTTTGCCTTAGTTTCCTCATCTGTAAAATGACCTGGAGAAGGAAATTGCAAATTACTCGGGTATCTTTTCCAAGAAAACTCCAAATGGGGTCACAAAGAGTTGGACACAACTAAAACAACTGAACAACTCAAGACACAAGCCCAAAAGAAGAAAATTACTCCAAAATATCTATGTTTCAAAGAAAAACACAATGTGGGCACAACTTCAACTAGGATTCTTGGAAAAGATGAAACGAGAACTTTAAAAAGAGATAACTGTTTCTGTCAATGAAATGAGAGGCATAGAGGGGAAAAAATGGAAAAGAAATGAGCACTATGGAAGAAAGAATTGGAAAGGAAATTCACAACTCAACACAAGAGATTTCAAACTTTACCCAAGCAACAAACTACCTGAAAATTAGAATGGACCAAATAGAATCCAATTACTTGATGAGACAATAAGAAATATTAAAGGAAAATTAAAAGACTGAAAAAAGAAGAAAGTGTAACCTAGCTAGCAGCAAAAGCAACTGACTTTGAAAACAAATCAAGGAGAAAAAACTCAAGATTCATCAGACTACCTGAAATGCCATGACCAAAACAAGAGCCAAGACTTCATATTTCAAGAAATCTTACAGAATAACTGCCCAGAGTTCTTAGGGACCAAAGGGCAAAGTGGAAATAGAATCTACTGGTCACTTTTTGAAAGAAACCCTGAAAGGAAAATGACCAGGAGCATTAATAGCAAAATTCAGATCTTCCTGGTTAAAAAATATTAAAAATTTCTGAGAAAGAAAGAAGAATGAATTCAAGTACAGAGGAGCCACAGTCAGAAGCATACACACTTTAGCATCCTCTATTATTAAGGAGGGGAGAGTTTGGAATAAGATATTCCAGAAAACCAAAGTATATCGGCTTATAGTCAAGAAAATTTATCTACTGAATATAATCCTAAAGAGGAGATGATTTTTAATGGAATGGAGGACTTCCAAGAATTCCAAGACCAGAGCTTGGTAAAAACTTCAAGTGCAAACACAGGAGCCTAGAGAAACATAAAAATGTAGGTAAAACATGAAAATACAGAGTTCTGGGCCTGGAGTTGGAAAATTTAAGTTCAACTCAGATATTTCCTAGTTGTATGACTGTGAGCAAGTCACTTTACCTCTGATTACCTCAGTCTGCTCACCTGTAAAATGAGAACAGTGATAGTACTTACCTCCCAGGGTTGTTTCAAGGATCAAAAGAGAAAATAATTGTAAAACACCCGTCCTTTTTAGCACAACACCCGACGCACAGCAAGTGCTACATAAATATCAGGATTTACGTGGTGTCCGGGGTGGACTAGCACCCCTGATGCAAGGGCTTCCCTAGCCCTTTTCAGGGCTGCTCATCCACCTTCGGTGTCCACCTGGCACTCAACTCTCACCTGTGTCTCCAAGGAGCTGTAAAATACACAGTGGCCGTGCACCATTAAAACCATCTCATCAGAGGGGCTAAACCAGGCTGAAGTTAACCAACAGGCCTCAAACCTAGCGGTGAGTTAGGGAAACGTCTAGCCCAAGTGTGTGAAGACTTCCCCTGTTGGAATGCGCAGATGAGAACAATTCGTTCCAACAGCCACAAAGGCAATTGAAGCAGGTGCTATGCAGCACTTAGAGCTCAGTCGGACATTTATGACGCCAAGGTCATTACTGTATCCCAAGCCATTGCTAGTTGGCTTGATTTTTGTCTTGCCGCTAGACTTCAATGGAAGAGAAAGTGAGGCTGACAATTTTGTGCAACTCTGCCTCACTTAAATCCAATTCATGCGCAAGTCAAGACATTACCTTATGATGTCATGGATCCTCTGAAAATAAAGGATGAACAACAATAACATATTAGCTATTATTATAAAAAGGTAAAGATGAATGAACAATGATAATAAAATAAACAAGGATAAATACATTCTAATATGAGAAGATGACACCATGTGTCCCCACTGAACTCTATCATCAGCGGTAGTAAAGGGAGTCTAATTAGATGGAAGACTTGAGAGTGGTTCTGTTATGTCTTGATCTTAAGAGAAGAATGGAAAGAAAAGAGAAGGGGAATATACTGTGGGGGGAAAACAAAAGAAGGTTGAGGGAAATTATTGCACATAACTAGGGTGCACAAGTAGACATCTATGCATCTATAATCAGAGGATTATAGGGAGAATAGCTGACATTCAAACCCCACTCTCATCTGAATTCATCAAAAGAGGGAAGAATACACGTACGTACACTCACACACACACACACACACACACACAGAGTTGAGTACAAAAATATATCTCAATCAATGGGAAAATAGGAGAAGAGAGAGAGGAGAATTAGAAAAGAGATTAAGGGAGGGAATAGTTCTAAGCAAAATAAACTCTAAGGTTGTGCAAAAATATTTCTAGCTCTTTTTGAGGTGGCAAAGAATAGGAATTTGAGAGTGTGCCCATAAATTTGGGAACTGCTGAACATATCATTGTGTGTGTGTGTGTGTCTGTGTGTGTGTACACACACACAGACACACACACACACACACATATATAGTAATGAAATACTATTGTGCTATAAGAAAATGATGAAGATGGCCTCAGAGAAACTTGGGAAGATTTATGTAATCTGATGGAGAGTGAAAAGAATCAGGAAAACAATTTATACATTGACTTCAATATGTTAAAGACAAATAACTTTAAGAGAGTTAGGAACTCTGATCAGTATAATCAGTAATCATGATTCCAGAGGACCAATGATGCAACATTCTACCCCTCTCCAGATAGATAGTTGACTCAAGAGTGCAGAATGAGACTTTTTTTCGGCATGGCCACATGGCAGAAAAGGTAGACTTTTGCTGATTTTAAAAAATATATAGTTTTAAAAAATAAATACTTATGACTCAAATGGACCTACTATGCCCTTCAAAGGCCAACATTCCCCCATTACTGTACCATATCATACCATATCTATATTGTGATCTTCAGCTCCTGACCCTGCCTGCTTTTAATTATAAGTTCAAATAGTTGAAGCAAAAATAGTGCTTATATTCACAGGACTCTCGTTTGTTTCTGGGCCATTTCTACCTATAAACTTTTTATTTACATTGGTTCTAACTACCACAATTCATGGAGGGTTGTAGCTATAGCCCTTGTCTGGTTCTTCCTCTGGTTCCACTCCTAGGAGTATAGTTCTACATTTAAAAACTTTTACTGTAAAGAATGAAAAACTATATGAAAAGAAATATAAAATTCATCAGTATATATATTCATTCAAAATTTATTCAATAAGCACTTATTAAATTTAAAAGCATTGTGGTAGGCACTGCAAATACAGAGACAAAAATTATTGGAGAGGAAAGAATAATATGAATACATATAAATACAAATATATACAATGTGAATATCAACTAATTTCTAGGGGAAGAGCACTAGCCCTTGGGATGGGGTATGGGAATCAAGGGAGACTTCTAAAAGGCAGTAACTCGAATTAATCTTTGAAGGACACTAGGGATTCTACAAATTGGAAAAAAGAGGAAGTGCATTCTACACATGAGAGATTGCCTGCACAAAGGCATGAAGAAGAAAAGATGGAATATATGTATTCTAGGCCAGGGCTTATTCAAACCAGTCCAATGGCTCAGGCTTAGGTTTAAAATGCAGGACACTCATTGACTAAAAAATACAATGGAAAAAAACACTAAAATTATTACTATAATTAAAAGAATAGTGACTACTTTCCTCTGCCTCTGCAGTCACCACAGAAATAAACAATACCAGGTCAGAAAGGTATCCCATTCAGCTGGCAAGAATTTACTAAGATATTGCATTGGTAACTAAGGTGGGGCTCCAGGTAGGGTCAAAGAAGTGAGGTCTGATTATATCTTCACTCCCAAGTAGGCCCAAAACCCCTAGCTACTAGGTGCTAAGCTGATGAGGGCGTGAAGCCCCCAGGGTCCTAAGGGGAGTTCCTAAGACCAGATACAATAGTAGGAGCCAGAGTTCTGGTCACTCAGATGACATGTGATGATGGCTAAAGAGTGTATAAAAAGAAAGAACACAGCTATTTGCTAGAGGCTCTCACTCCTGGAGGCATGAGACTCTGGGCAGCTGCTCTAAGGGCCTTCCAGTTGAACTCAGGTGTTGGTAACTATGAATTGTATTCAGTCTGTTTATAAATGGATGCTTGTAATTTGTATTTGCTCTGCAGTTCAGGATGCTGGCTTTTTCCCCTGAACTAAGTGAATGATATTTGTATGCTGGATTAAAGTAAAATTGTTAACCCCTTAACGTTGCTTTCCTTAGTAAAGTAGATCAAAAGAACCCATGATGGCAGCCTTCTCTGTGCTGGTTGTTGGTGGGTCTTACACCCCTTCAGCAGCTGCTAGCAGATTGTTGCAACAAATATTTAAAGTTAATTAAGAAGTTCATGAGGCAATTAGGCAGCACAGTGGATAGAACACCAGCCCTGGAATCAAGGGAACCTGAGTTCAAATCCACCGTTAGACAATTGACAAATACTAGATGTGTGACCCTGGGCTTGTCACTTAATCCCAATTGCCTTGCAAAAAAAAAAAAAGTTGTTCACTACTGACAAAGGTGAAGGAGTAGAAGGAATCACTATAGTCCAGTTCCTTTTAACAACTAATACAACAAAGACTGAAGAAAGACATAAAAATAAGTAATGATTAGCTACATAATCAGGATGCATATAAAGAAGACTATATAAACAAGGAGGAAAAGGTAAAGGGAATAAGACTCACTTAAACTTCACTTCCATCTGAACTGGTCTAACGAGAGTGAAACAGACAACAAATATGCATATGCACAAAGACTTCAGTATAGAAATACATTAAACTCAACAGGAAAACAGAGAATGGAGAAAAGTGGAAATGTGAGGGAGGGTAGATTGAGAGAGGGATAAGTAAAACAAACTAACTTCAGAGTCTAGATTTTGAAGAAGGGTTTTAAGGAAGAGAAAAATAGGTAAAAGCATGTGATTGGGGTCTGGGTGAGGTGAAGAGAAGAGGGACAAGGAAGTGGAAACATATTTCATCAATCATAGAACATTGATACTGACCATACATTCTTCTCTCATTGTTCTCTTCTTTTTTGTAAAAGAGAGCAGGAAGCAAAGAGAAAGAAAGGTGCAAAAGTATACTTAACAATCCAACTATGAGTGTGAATGGGCTAAACTCAACCACAAAATGGAAGAGGATAATACAGGGTGTCCCTAAAGTCTGGACACATAGGCAAAAATGCATATTTTGAAAATGTTTGAAATGTTTGCAGTATCAACAGACCGTAGCCCCCTTGACTTCTTTTTCTGGGGTATGCTAAAGGAGAATGTGTACTCAATGAAAATCACAGATACAACACACTTGATTGAACACATAGAGAGTGAATGTGTTAAAATTGCTGGCAATGTGGAGTTATTGCATCTAGTTCACATGAATCTTGCAAAACACATCAACCTTTGCATCATAAATGATGGAAATCATACTGAAGATGTTATTTGTTAATGTCCCAAATAAAATGTTGTTGAAATTTCATTCATTTCATTTCTTGAAAATATACATTTTTGCCTATGTGTCCAGACTTTAGGAACACCCCATAGAACAAAGTAGAAAGCAGAATCCAGTGTGTTATTTACAAAAAGAAAAAGAAAAAAAAAGCCACAAAACATTTCAAGGCAACAGCAAAAAATAGATTTGATTAAAAGAGATAAAGAGAAACTACATTTTGCTGAAAGGCACCAAAGACAACAAAATAATTTCAATACTTAACATATATGTACCAAATGGTAAAGTGTCAAAATATTTAAAGGAAAAACTAAACTATGTATATGAAAGGTTGTGCTGGGGGGTGGGGCTCCCTCTAATGTACCTCTTTCAGACAGACAAATCTAACCAAAAAATAAGGAAGAAAGAAGTATAGCATCTAAATAGAATTTTAGATAAATGAGAAATGATAGATTACTGAAAAGATATAGAAAATAAAATCCTTCATCACTTCATGGCACAATTACAAAAAACGATTATCATTTACTAGGTCATAAAAACCTCACAAATGAAGAAAAGTAGAAACATTAAACACATCTCTCACTTATCACAATACAGAAAAATAGGGGGCAGGGTGAGCATTGCAGAAAGGATTAAAAAGTAATTTGGGATAAATGACTATTCTAAAGAATTGGTCGAAGAACAAGTCATACTAACAATAGATAATTTCTTTTTTTTTTGGAAGGTTAATTTTTTTGTACACAAATATTTATATTTAATATATTTAGTTTTCATCATTGATTTTCACAAGAGTTTGAATTACAAATTTTCTCCCCATTTCTACCCTCCCCCCCACTCCAAGATGGCGTATATTCTGGTCACCCTGTTCCCCAGTCAGCCCTCCCTTCTGTCACCCCACTCCCTCCCCATCCCCTTTTCCCTTCCTTTCTTGTAGGGCAAGATAAATTTCTACGTCCCATTGCCTGTGTATCTTATTTTCTAGTTGCATGCAAAACCTTTTTTTTGTTTGTTTGTTTTTGAACATCTGTTTTTAAAACTTTGAGCTCCAAATTCTCTCCTCTCTTCCCTTCCCACCCACCCTCCCTAAGAAGTCAAGTGATTCAACATGGGCCACATGCGTATCACAGTAGATAATTTCACCAAAGATAAAGGCAACAATGAGACAAAATACCAGAATTTGGGAAGGCTAGCCAGAGTAATCCTTAGGAAAGTTTTATATTTATAAATACTTTCACCAACAAAAAAGACAATGAAGAGATCAATAAACTGAGCATGTAATTAGAAAACCAAAATTTTTTTAATAAATTAAATACCAAAATAGAAATATTAAAAATCAAATAATAGATTTTTAAAAGAAAAAAAATTTAATCAATAAAATAGCTAAATTTTTTGAAACAGTGGATATCATAACTAATTTGATTTTTAGAAAGAGGTAAACCAAATTACCAATATCAAACAAAAAATAATTCACAACAAATGAAGAAGAAATTAAGAAAATTATTGCCCAACTACATGTCAGTAAAACTGACAACTTGAATGACATGGATTAATATTTTATAAATACCAAACAAGACAAAAATAGATAATTAAAGCCTAATGTGAGAAAGATAAGTCAAAAAAAAATCAAAACATTAAAACCTTAAAAACAACTCCCAGGACCAGATGGATTGAGAAGCAAATTCTATTAAACACTCAAAGAGTGATTAATTCCAGTACTAAATAAACTATTTGAAAGGGGGGAGAAAAAAGGAAACAGCATCCTACAAAATGTATTCTGATACAAATATGGTCTTATAATCTAAATCAGGGAGAGGACAAAACAGAGAAAGATAACTTTAGGCTAATATCCCTAATAAATGAAAAAGCATTTATGAAATGCTTATTATATGCATAGCATAGTGCTAAATTCTGGGAATAGAAAAAGAAAAGTAAGGTAATCTCTGCTATCACAAGGAACTCACTAATGGTGGTTAAAACCCATAAATGTTTCAAGCTAGAATTCAGACTTAAAGGACTAATGGCACTTAGGGAAAAGTGCCAGAGGAAATGGTAATATATCCTAGTTAATGCCATTTCCACTGATAAATATGTAGTTTCTGATACAGAATGGCTTGACAATACTAAAATCTTCAGTGGCAAGAACTTTCTTTTCTGAGCCTCTAGTAGTTGTGTTTGTAGCATCCACAGATGCTAGAAGCAGAGCTAGTGATTAAGAGTTGCTGCCACAAATAGAGCAGAAGAAAAAAATTTTAATTAGCAAAGATGCTATAGCACATCAAAAAATATATTATACACAAAAACCAGGTTAAATATATATCTCAAGAACACAAGATTGGGTCAATATTAGGAAAACTATTAACAAAGCAGACCATATAGTAATAAGAAAAAAAGATATGATTATATCAATAAATTTAGTAAAAATCTTTTTTTTCTCTTAACAGTTATTTTATTTTTTAATATTTTAGTTTTCAACATTGATTTCCACAAGATTTTGAGTTACAAATTTTCTCCCCATTTCTACCCTCCCCCCACTCCAAAATGGCATATATTCTGATTGCCCCGTTCCCCAGACAGCCCACCCTTCTGTCACCCCACTCCCCCCCCATCCCTTTTCCCCTTACTTTCTTGTAGGGTAGGATAGATTTCTATGCCCCATTCCCTATATATCTTATTTCTCAGTTGCATGCAAAACCAACTTTTTTTTGAGCATCTCCTTTTAAAACTTTGAGTTCCAAATTCTCTCCCTTCTTCCCTTCACACCCACCCTCCCTAAGAAGGCAAGCAATTCAACATAAGCCACACATGTATCATTATGTAAAACAATTCCACAATACTCATGTTGTGAAAGATTAACTATATTTCCCTCTCTCCTAATCCTGTCCTCCTTTATTCAATTTTCTCCCTTGACCATGTCCCTTTTCAAAAGTGTTTGCTTTTGATTACCTCCTCCCCCTATCTGCCCTCCCTTCTATCATCCCCCCTTTTTTATCCCCTTCCCTCTACTTTCCTGTGGGGTAAAATACCCAATTGAGTGTTTATGTTATTACCTCCTCAGGTCAAATCCAATGAGAGCAAGATTCACTCATTCCCCTTCATCTGCCCCCTCTTCCCTACCAATAGAACTGCTTTTTCTTGCCACTTTTATGTGAAATAATTTACCCCCATTCTATCTCTCCCTTTCTCCCTCTCTCAATATATTCCTCTCTCATCCCTTAATTTTATTTTTTTAGATATTGCTCCTTGATATTCAACTCACCCTGTGCCCTATGTCTATACATACATACATAATACATACATACATATATATATATATATGTATTATGTATATTCCCTTCAACTACCCTTATACTGAGAAAGGTCTCATGAATTACACACATCATCTTTCCATGTAGGAATGTAAACAAAACAGTTCAACTTTAGTAAGTCCCTTATGATTTCTCTTTCTTGTTTACCTTTTCATGCTTCTCTTGATTCTTGTGTTTGAAAGTCAAATTTTCTATTCAGCTCTGGTCTTTTCATCAAGAATGCTTAAAAGTCCTCTATTTTATTGAAAATCCGTATTTTGTCCTGGAGTGTTATACTCAGTTTTGCTGGATAGGTGATTCTTGGTTTTAATCCTAATTCCTCTGGAATATCATGTTCCAAGCCTTTCAATCCCTTAATGTAGAAGCTGCTGGATCTTGTATTATCCTCATTGTGTTTCCACAATATTCAAATTGTTTCTTTCTGTCTGCTTGCAATATTTTCTCCTTGACCTGGGAACTCTGGAATTTGGCAATAATATTCCTAGGAGTTTACTCTTTGGGATCTTTTTCAAGAGGCAATTGGTGGATTCTTTCGATTTCTATTTTACCCTCTGGTTCTAAAATATCAGGGCAGTTTTCCTTGATAATTTCTTGATTGATGATGTCTAGGCTCTTTTTTTTTAATCGTGGCTTTCAGGTAGTCCAATAATTTTTAAATTATCTCTCCTGGATCTATTCCCCAGGTCAGTGGTTTTTTCAATGAGATATTTCACATCGTCTTCCACTTTTTTCATTCCTTTGGTTCTGTTTTATAATATTTTGATTTCTCGTAAAGTCACTAGCTTCCACTTGCTCCAATCTAATCTTTAAAGTGGTATTTTTCCAGTGGTCTTTTGGACCTCCTTTTCCATTTGGCTAATTCTACCTTTCAAGGCATTCTTCTCCTCATTGGCTTTTTGGAGCTCTTTTGCCATTTGAGTTAGTCTATTTTTAATGTGTTATTTTCTTCAGAATTTTTTGGGTCTCCTTTAGCCAGTCATTGACTTGTTTTTCATGGTTTTCTTGAATCCTTCTCATTTCTCTTCCCAATTTTTCCTCTACTTCTCTAACTTGCTTTTCCAAATCCTTTTTGAGCTCTCCCAGGGCCTGAGACCAATTCATATTTTTCTTGGAGGCTTTTGATATAGACTCTTTGACTTTGTTGACTTCTTCTGGCTGTATGTTTTGATCTTGTCACCAAAAAATGATTCCAAAGTTTGAGTCTGAATCTGAGTGCCTTTCTGCTGCCTGGCCATGTTCCCAGCCAACTACTTGACCCTTGAGCTTTTTGTCAGGGTACGACTGCTTATAGAGTAGAGAGTGCTTTGTCCCAAGCTTTAAGGGCTGCACTGCTGTTTTCAGAGCTACTTCTACTCCACTGTCACCACAAGCTCTGCCACAGCAGTGCTCTTCCTCCCCCAAGAACCACCAACCAGGATTGCGACCCAGATCCAAGCAGGGCAAAGCAAGCCCTGCATTCCCGCTCTGGTCTGCCACTTGATTCCTCCCACTGTGTGAGCCGGGGACTCCGGAAGTAACTGACACTGGAACTCCACCGCCACACCACCTCTGCCACCCCCAGGACTGGTGGCCAGACTGCTCTCTAACCTGATCTAGCACTTTACCCACTAACCTGCTCTGTGGTCTTTGGTTATTTGTGGGTTGAGAAGTCTGGTAACTGCCACAGCTCAGTGATTCATGGCTCTAAGGCTTGCTCCAGTTGACTCCCAGTCTGGTCTGTCCTGGCGCGGCCCAGGCTGGGTTGTGCTCTGCTCCCAGCACTGTAAGATAGACCCTTCCCAGCAACCATCCAGGCCATCCTGGGCTGGAGACCTGCTTTCCTCTGCTATTTCATGGATTCTGCAACTCTAGAATTTGTTCAGAGCCATGTTTTACAGGTGTTTGGAGGAATTTGGGGGAGAGCTTAAGCAGGTCCCTGCTTTCCAGCTGCCATATTGGCTCCACCCCCCTAGTAAAAATCTTTTGACTAAAATACCTATTTCTGTTAACAACTCAAAAATGAATATACCTTTCCTTGATATGATAAATTTGTTGTTAAGTTGTGTTCAACTATTCATGACTCAGTGGATTATAGCACATCAACACTATTTATGAGATTTTGTTGGCAAAGATACTGGAGTGCTTTGCCATTTCCTTCTCCAATGAATTAAAGCAAATAGAGGTTAAGTGACTTTGTCCAGAGTCACACAGCTAGTTCAGCATCTGAGGCCAAATTTGAACTCAAATCTTCTTTAGTTCTAGGTCTAGTGCTCTATCCACTGAGACATATCGCTGCTTCCAATATGGGAAATACTATCTATCTAAAACCAATGGCCAGTATTATTATATGTAATAAGTATAAATTAGAACCCCTTCCAATTAGATTAGGAGTAAGGTCTTTCATTACTGCTATTTGTTATAGTGCTAGAAATGCTAGTTGTAGCAATAATACAAGAAAAAGAAACTAGAATAAAATCACAGGCAAAGAGGATTTTTTTTCCACAGATGATATGGTTTGCTTTTAAAAGTCTAGAGATTCAACTTGAAAATTAATCAAAACAATTAATCACTTCCATAAAGTTGGAGAGTATAAAATGAATCTGTATAAATCATCAGCATTTGTGTATATTACCAAGAAATCTGTCAGGACAGCAGAAAAAGAAGTTCCATTTAAAAGAACTATAGAATGTAGAAAATACTTAGAGGACTATCTACAAGACACACAGGAACTATATTAATACAACTAATAAAATAACTTTTTTGGAAATAAAGACAAATCTAAACACAAAGGAAACTAATATAGCTAAAACTGGGAAGCAGTTAACTAGGAAAATTCTCATTTCCAAGATATATAGGAAACCGATTAAAATTGACAAGAATAAGAGTAATTCCTAAATTGATGAATGGTCAAAATATATAAGCTGGTAGTTTTTAAATGAAGAAATCCAAATTATCAACAACCATATGAAAAAATGCTCCAAAACACTACAAAGCAAGTCTAAATTTCCACCTCATACCGATCAGATTGATAGAAATGGTAGAAATGGAAAATTACAAATGTTGGAGGGACTGAAAGAATTCAGGACATTAATACACTGTTGGTGGGCCTGTGAAATGATCTAATACAGGGGCGCAGAACCTGCAGCCTCGAGGCCACATGTGGCCCTCTAGGTCCTCAAGTGTGGCCCTTTGGCTGAATCCATACTTCACAGAACAAAGTTTGGGCTTAGTCAAAGGGCTGCACTTGAGGACCTGGAGGACCACACGTGGCCTCAAGGCTGCAGGTTCCCCACCCCTGGTCTAGTCATTCTGGAAAACAATTTGGAACTATTCCCCAAAAGTTATTAAACTGTATTTACCCTTTGATGCAGTGATACCACTACACAATCTTGCCAAAGAGAAAAAGAGATCCATATGACCAAAAATATTTATAGTAAATCTTTTATGGTGGCAAAGAAATGGAAATTAGGGGGTACCCTTCAGTTGCAGAATGACTGAATAAATTATGGTTTATCAACATAATGGAATACTATTGAGCTCTAAGAAATGATGAAAGAGATCATTTCAGAGAAACATTGAAAGAGTTCCATGAAGTGATGTAAGAAAAAGAGGACAATTTATAACAATTATATATATAATGATAACTATATCTATGTGTAACAATAACAACAGCATTTAAAGGTGAATAATTCTGAAAGTCCTAAAGAACTCTGATTAATGTCATGTCCAATGACAATTTTAGAAAACTGATGAAGCATACCACCAAACTCAGAAGAGACAGACTCAAGATCAAGAATGAACATACACTTTTAGACATGGCCAATGAGGAAATTTGTTTTGTTTGAGCATAAATATTTGTTAGAAGGGTTTATTTTTTCTTTTTTTCAGTTAAGAGGGGAATGTGAGAGGAAGAGAAAATAAATGCTTGTCAATTGAAAAAAGGAAATAAAATAAGTTAAAAAATAAAAGAGCTCAGTACTTCCAGTGGTTTTGCGAGTTTACCAATGTTGGTATTCACTCCAGTGGAACAAATTATAATCCTTCAATACCTTCTCATCCTGTGTTTTTTTTCTATATAATTCACTGTTATCAAAACAATGCCAAAAGATACAGCAGAAAATACTGAAACTTTTGGGTTGTCTCCATTTGAAGATTTAAGGGAAGGTAAATACAAAATCCCTCATAAGATGAAAAGGCAGGGATGGGTGGGTTTTGTTCTACACCATCAGAGAAAATTCATGTTACTGATGTCAAAGATCCATGGAATTATAAAAGCTGTTTGTGTTTTTTTACAGCAGCTCATTAGAATTATAGATTATCATAGTCGAAATGTAGACAAAATACCATCAATTCCACTTCAAAAGTAAGCAATAGTCACCTTTTTGTATTTTCAGCCTTTCTTTAAGAGTAGAGATAGATACTGAGGAGGGATAAGTTTGACAACCAAGGGCAGGCTATATATTCAAATGTGAAAAAAAATTCATCTTGTATTGAAATTTGATAAAAATTAAGGGAAATCCCATTCAAAATAACTACAAAATACATAAAATATCTGGGAATAGATACCAAAATACACAAAAGGCTTTCATAGATTCAATTACAATGGGCTCCTTAAAGAAATAAAGAACAACTTAAATAGCTGGAGGAATATTCAGTGCTCATGGCTAGGCTATGCCAATATCATAAAAATAACAATAGTACCAAATTAATTTACACTTCTAATGTTATGCCAATCAAATTACCAAGGAGATACTTTATAGAATTTGGTAAAATATAACAAAAATCATTTGGAAAATCAAAAGATCAAGACTATCAAGGGAAATGATGTGAAAAAGTAGGGATGAAGGGGAAATAGAACTTCTAGACCTCAAACTATATTATAAAGCCCCAGTCATCGAAACTATCTGGTATTGGTTAAAAAATAGAAAGATAGATCAGTGGAACAGACTAGTCAATCAGAATTCAGAAACAATAGGACTCAATAATGCAGTGTTTGCTAAAGCGTAAAACATAAATTACCTAAGAAAAACCTCCTTATTTGATAAAAACTGCTGGAGAACTGGAAAGCAGTCTGGCAGAAATTAGGCTTAGACCAACACTTTATACATTGTATTCTAAATGGATACATATCTTTAATGTTAAAGATTAAACTATTTTTAAATTTTTCTTAGAAGAGAAACAGATCATATGCCTCTCACAGCTATGGTTAGGAGATGTATTCTTAACAAAACAAGAGTTAGAGGCAATTGCATAAAATAAAATAGACAACTAATTACTTGAAACTGAAAAGCTTTGGCACAGACAAAATTAATGCACCTAGGATAAGAAGGGAAGTAGTCAAAAGGGAAAAAATCTTTGCGTTAAATTTCTCTGATAAGGGTTTGGTATCCAAGATATACATAAGCAGTAATGTGTGTGTTTGTGTGTACGTGTGACTAATAGTCATTCCCCAATAAATGGTCAAAGGATGTTATCAACTAACTCTCAAAAGAAAGAATTGGAAAGCATTCACAACCACATGAAAGAATGTTCCAAATCACTAATAATAAGGAAAGTGAAAAATCAAAACAACCTAAGGCTTCACCTCACACCCTGCAAATTTGCAAAAATGATTTAAAAAATAGCAACAGTCAATATTGGAGGGATTATGGAAGAATAGGAAGGTAGAACTGTGGAGCTGTGGTAGAGCTGTGAAATGATACAACTATTTGGAAAGGAATTTTAAATTATGAAAATAAATTGATTAAAATGTCATAATCTTCAAACTGGAGACTCCATTACTGGGCTTATACCACCAGGAAGTCATTGATAAGAAGTCCCCATATATTCCAAAACATTAATAACTACTTTTTGTGATAGCTAAGAAACAAAGTAGATGCCCATCAATTGAGGAATGGCCTAACAAATTGTGTTACATGAATATAATGTAATATTACTGTGGTGTAAGAAATGGTATGCATGATGAATACAGAGAAGGAATAGAAAGGTCTTTATGACCTGATAACAGAATGAAGCAAGAAGAGTCAAGAAAACAATATACACAGTAACTATAGCAATGGAAAGACCACCACACAAAAAAAAATCAAAAATGAATGTAACAAAATTATAAAGATCAAAAACATCAAAAATTCTTTTAGTGCAGTTGTTACATAATGTGCCATGCAACCAATCCCACTGTTGTTCATTTTCAAAGAGGACAAATGACATCATAGGGTGATGTCTTGACTTGCTCATTAATTGGAAATAAGTGAGGCAGAATTGCATAAAATTGTCAACCTCAGTCTCTCTTTCAGAGTCATCAAAATCCAGTAGTAAAACAAAAGTAAAGACAATTGGTGATGGCTTGGAATGCAGTGGATGATCTAGGAGTCTTCTTTGTTTGACCATGCTCTAAGTGCTCCACAGTACCTGCTTAAGCTTCCTTGATCACCATCGGAACAAATTATTCTCCAACATTTATTCTGCCAGGGAAGTCTTCACATGCTTGGAGTAGACCCCAACCTAAGTCACCCAGATTTGATGCCTGCTGGTTACCCTCAACCTGATTTAGTCTGTCTGCTGAGATGGTTTTACCAGGTTGTGGCCTGCTACAGCTTCTTGGAGCCAAAAAGAGCAGCCCTGAAAAGGGTTTGGCAAGCTCTCACACTAGAGGTGCTAGTCCTCCCTGAACACTGTAGTCATTCAACTATCAAGAAGATATTCTTATAACTTGTACATTTGAAACCTCCAAAATTTATAATAGCCTTATCAGCTGAAATTACAAGATTAGTGGATCTCTTGAGCTCAGCAGTTCTGAGCTACATGGGCCAAATTGATCAAGTCCTGGCACTACATTAAATACTACTATAGTGAGAACATGGGAAAGGGGAGCAATCAAGTTGCCAGAGGGGAAGACATGAGCACTTTGGAAAATGGAGCAGGTCAGAGCTCCCATGGAGCTTTATGAGAGTGTTCATACCTCTGAAGAGCTCATGCACTTCCAGCTTGAACAAAATAGGGAGACCTAATCTTTAAAAAATAAAAATAAACAACAAAATGAAAATAATAATAATACCTAACTCACAGCATTGTTTTAAGGATCAAATGAATAAATGAAAATGTATTTGTTAATTGCTTACTATGTGCCAAGCATTGTGCTAAACACTGAGGATACAAGTAATAATCAACACAGCCTGTATTCTCAAGGACCCTATCTTCTAATTGCAGAGCTCAACAAATTAAATTTCAGCTACAGGGCAGATGAAAAAGCCTTTAAGTCCTGGAAGTATTGTGGTGGGGCAGATGGTGAGGCCCAGAAGTTATTATCTACGTAGATGAGAATGCTGGAGGACCTGTAAGGCACAGAGGCAAGGTAGATAATAAGATCAGGAAGATCTTAGGAGGCAGTAACAAGGCGGATGGTTATCCCAATGATCCTGATCCTCTACCTCATTAGGAGGATTGGAGTTGTTGATTGCCATTCCCAACCCCATGAGCAGTCAAGCAGTCAAGGCAAAGAGGGAAGGCAACGAAAGTGGGCACTTTTGGTAAAGTGCTTTTCCAATTTTAAAGTACTATCTAAGTGTTAGTTATTAAAATTATTCCATTCAAGGTTTACCAATGACCTCTTAATTGCAGAATCCGATATCCATTCTTTTACTTCTCATTCTCCTTGACCTTTCTGCAGCCTTTGATGCTATTGACCTTACCCCTCCTTCCTAGGTGCTCTGATCTCCCTTGACTTCTGTAACATTGCTCCCTCTTGTTTCTCTTCCTACCTGACAATTCCTTTTATTAATCTCTTCTCACTCACCAAGTGTCCTCCAAAGCTTTCAATTTCTCATTCAATCCTAATTCTTCATCACATTTACACAGATAATCCCCAAATCTCTCTCTTGAGCTCCTCCATCCCCAGCTCCCTGCTGGACATCTCCATTTGAATATACTATTGGAGTGTCAGACAATATATCCAAAACAGAACTGATTATTTCTCCACCCTCAAAAAAATGATGTCCCTCCTCCCAACTTCACAATTTCAACTAATACCACAAAATCACAGTATCTCAGTTTTGGAAGGGAAGTCATTTATCTGGAAAATCACCACAATAATACTGTATTGTATTGTATCATATTGTAATACATTTATTAGTTTGTATAAGAGAGGGCATTTCCCCCAAGCCACCTCAACTAATGTAGATAGGAGGCCCAGAATACAATCACACAGTACCAAGAAGTATAAAAGAAGTGTAAAGGCATTTTTCTACCACCTTTACATCAATGTAAGAAGAAATTTTTAATCAGTTTGATAGGATGATCAATCTAATACTCCTAAGATAGGATTTGATAGGATAATCAAATTGATGTTATTTGGCATTAGATGGAGGCAACATAGCAAACATCTAGCAATTGCCTTTGAGAATCAGCCACATGCTATGGGCTTATATAGAAAGAATAAGAAAGAAAGGAAGTTATCCAGCAACTGTAGTTGACAATTAAAGGTAGTTGTGGATGGGATCTTGTGCCTACACCAGAAGGCAAAGAGGGTAATGAGGAGTTCTTTCCTCCCCACTCCATTAGCCATGTCATCAGAGTTACTAGACCAGTAAGATATACTCTATCTAGTATGGAGCATAAATACACACTCTAGAAAAACAGAAATACAAATATAGTCTCCTGTGTAAAGAGTCAACTTCAGGGAAAGTGATCCCCTAGTAGAATTAAGACTTAGACCATGGAAAAGAGTATAGGCATATCTAATTTTATCATACTTTGCTTCATTACATTTTGAACATACAGCATTTCTTTTTTTAAAAAAATCAAAGTTTTGTGATAACCCTCGGTCAAGCATGTCCGGCATCATTTTTCCAATAGCATGTGCTCACATCACCTCTCTATATAACATTTTGTAATTCTCATAATATTTCAAACTTTTTCATTATTATTATATCTGTTATGGTGATCTGTGCTCAGTAATCTTTGATGTCACTACTGTAATTGTTTCAGGACACCACAAGCCATGCTCATATAAGACATCAAACTTAAGAAATGTGTGTGTTCTGACTGCTCCCCTTACCAAGCATTCTCTCTTCTTTCTCCCTCTCCAGGCCCCCCATTCCCTGAGACACAATAATATTGAAGAATATTCATAAACTTAGTTGATAAAGCAGCAGCACAGTTTGTCAAACAGCATCACATGCTACAGAGAAATCTTTTGTGAAAGGAAGAGTCAATAAATGTGGCAAACTTCATTGCTGTCTTATTTTAAGAAATTTCCACCGCCACCCCAACCTTCAGCAGTCACCACCTTGATCAGTTAGTAGCCATCAACATCAAGGCAAGAGATTCCACCAGCAAAAAGATTACAATTTGCTGAAGGCTCAGATGATGGTTAGCACTTTTTAGCAATAAAACATTTTAATTAAGGTATACAAATTGTTTTTTTAGACACAATACTACTGTACGCTTAATAGACTACAATATAGTGTAAACATAATTTTTACTGGGAAGCCAAAAAATTCATGTGACTAGCTTTATTGTGATGGTCTAGAACTAAACTCACAATATCTGTGAGATATGCTTATAGATACCAGCAGCCTAGCTGGCCAATCCAGCTAGCAAAGATGCTGAATAAAAGGTAGATAGTGCTATGAAGAGAAAAATATTTCCAAAGTCTGAAATACCAGGAGCTATACTTTTGCCACACAGGTGTCCTGCATGTGTGCCTTACTACTATCATACCATACATTTGAGCCCACACATGCATGCTGTATTTGTGGAAGGGTACTATCCCCCAGTTTATGGAAGAAATGTTTTGTAACTTACTATACTATTTTCATATCTTTGCTAAGAGGTAATTATGTCTACTGACTAATGGGAAGAACATCAGTGGTTGATTGTAAGCTTATGACACCCACAGGATTATCCCTACAACCTGAGGATAGTAGCCCCTCTGGGGACCCAGCCTGCCATTTCTAGCGCCAGTTAGAGGAGTGGCCAGAGAGGAATTGGAATTTAAGACCTTCCACAATCAGATCTTAATCTGCTTTTTTCAGCTTTATTTTGTCCTATTATCTACATATATTCCATGTTTCAGCCAAATTAGATAAGTAGCACTATTCCAGTCTCATCCTGCCCTTTCCCATCACTATATATTCTTTCATATAGTCTCCCATATCTAGAGAGCCCTCCCTCATCCCTGTTGAAATCTTTCTCATCCTTCAACACACTGTTTAGATGCCATCTCTTCCCTATAACTCACCCTTATCCCCCAACCTAAAATTTCCCTCCTCAGATTTTCCTAAAACACTCCTCCTATGAACCTTATAACATGCTACCATATTTTATTCTTATTAGTGTATGCCATATTCCTTTGTAATAAATGGTAAGTTCTTTGAAGATATGCCTTGTTTTAGTAGATAAGAGTGCTGGACTTCAGGTGAGGAAGAACCAGTTTCAAATCCTGCCTTTGACAATAGCTGTGTGACCACAGAAAAATAATTAATCTCTCTGACCCCCACTTTCTTCACGTGTAAAATGGAAATAATACCTACAATATCAACCTCACTGGGGTGGTGTAAAGTTTAAATGAGATAACATATACAAAATTATTTTAAAACTCTAAATTACATGTGTCAGTTATCTTTATTTTTGTTATTGATAGATTTAGACTTAGAAGCAACCTCAGAGATCATCTATAGAGTCCAAACCCTTCTATTTAACAGATAAGTAGTCACAAATATATCAGATAGAAGAGCTAGCATTTGAACCCAAATCCATGATTCCAAATCCAGCACTCTTTTACATCCCAAGCATCTAGCAGAGTATAGTTTGTGCTTAATAAATGTTTCCTCAAATAAATGAAATTGAATCTACTAACATAACAATAATCTTATCAATAAGTCTTCAGCACTTCAAGGGAAAAAGAATAATCATATAAATGTCTATCTCCCATCTGGCGGGGTATCAAATTCAAAAACTTTTACACAAGTCCAATGTTTTCATGAAAATATCTTACTAAGACCCAACTTTTTGTAGCTAATTGAATTTGTAATAATAGTGACACAAAGTTTTGCCCAACTCTCTTCCAGAATATTTTTAAGTTTCTAGAGTAAAAACATTTGTTTCACAATTGCTTTACACGTCATTCATGCTGATGAAAATTTAGATTTAAACAGTGCACAAGGTAGCTTAGGGTTATAATTTAAAGGTTCACAACTGTGAAAGTATTTTGAGTTGTTGAGGACAGCAATGTTAGCAACAATTGTGCTACTAGTTGATGAGGCGTAATGGCAAGCAGAGTGGGACTTTTTGCTGTTTTTTCTTTTGGAGTGTTTCTCAGCACTAAAGTAATCAAGTGCCTTTGATTAAGCCTTGCCTTTGTTTGAATCAAGGGTCTTTAATTGAATCAAGAGTCTTTGATGACCTGCTTAAGTCACATGAGTTTGAGTCACATAGTTGTGATGCCTCCCTCTCTGGGCTGACCCTAAAGAAATGTATATATACTCTGAGGTTAGCATTTCACTTTGGGGCTCACTCATTGGAAGAGTGTTCATGTGATTTGGCCAGATGAGACTCTGGATAGCCGTTAAGGAGCCCCCCGGATTTGAAAAACCAAACGTTGGTGTTTCTCTCTCTGGTAACCATGTATGTATTGCTATGGACAGACAGTTAGAAGCCCTGTCTGCTGATTTGTGTTATTCATTCTGTTTATATAATTTCTGCTTGTAATTTCTGTTTGTGTTTTCTCTGAAGTTCTGGATGCTGACTTTTTCCTCTGAACTAAGTGAATGATGAATATATGTTTAATTAAAGTGAGATTGTAAACTCCTTCAAGTTGCTTTCTATAGAAAAGCAGATCAAAGAACCTGTGCTAGCAGCCCTCCTGTGTACTGGTGTTATTAGCCTTACACCACCACAGCAGCTGCAAGCAACATTGTTGTTACATGGGGGTTGCAATGTTAGCAACAAGTGTATTGTTAGTTGATGGGGGGAGCAATGTTAGCAATAATTGTGTTGTTAGCAATGAGTATGTAAGCAATAGTTGCTAGACAATGAGAAACCCTTCCTACCCAAGATAAATGTTTTAACCAATGAATGCATTATCCAGACAGGATGTTAGCCACTAAATCATAGAAGGAACTTTCCCTAAGGCGATGCCTGCACACTAAAAGCAAAAATTGTCCTTTAAGTGAACTTATAATGTAAAGAGGCTTATTACAATATCATTAACATACATTAATACCCCCTAGTGTGCTTTTCTGTATGCGTCATGAGTAGCCACATGTGCAGTTCTACTTTGCCTTTGTGTATATTTTTGTAACCAGGGGATGGTAGCCTGAACCAGATCCAGGATATTTAGATCAGACCCAGCATAGTTGGTGGTACTTTCTGTCTATAAAATCATGCTTTGCTGGGCTGCTAGTTCCTCTAAGGAGCCTAGCCCGTTTCTTGAAAGTGTAATCCTCAATAAATGCCTTTGCTTGGACTGGAGATGGTCTGAGTCTGAATTCTTTCAAGACAACCCTGTAGCACACCTTGAACCTCAACACTGTTTTATGGTAATTAAGGTGGGACTTTTTTGCTGTTCTCTTTTGGAATGCTAAGGCAATCAAGTGCCTTTAATGAATCTTGCCTTTGAATAGGGCAGGCAAAGTGGGACCTTCTGTTGTCTTTGTTTCGAAGTGCTTCTCAGCTCTAAGGAATCTTTGAATCAGGAGTCTTTGATGACCTGCTTATGTCAAGGGACGGCCTAGTTCACATGCGTTTAAGTCCCATGGTTGTGACACCCTTTGACCCTGAACAAGTACATATACACTCAGAGGTTAGCGTTTTGCCTTTGGGGGCACACTCGTCGTAAGAGTGTTGGTGAATTGACCAAACAAGACTCTGGGTAGCTGTTGGAGTCCCCTCGGCTTTGAAAACCCAAATGTTGATGCCTCACTCTCTGGTAACTATGTAATTCCCTGGTCAGTCAGCTAGAGGCCTGTTGATTTCTGTGTGTGTTTGCTCTGTTTATATAATTTCTGCTTGCAATTTCTATTTGTATTCTCTCTGAAGTTCAGGGTGCTGGCTTTTCCCCCTGAACTAAGTGAATGGTACATGTATGTTTAATTAAAGTAAGATTGTTAACCCCTTAAAGTTGCTTTCCTTAGAAAAGCAGATCAAAAGACCTGTGCTAGCAGCCCTTCTGTGTGCTGGTGCTATCAGTCTTTCACCCCCACAACAGCTTCTAGGAACATTGTTGTTACACACTGACACACAGTAAGCACCATATAAATGTTAGCTATTATTATTATATTGTGCTACGAGGGTTACAGATATGCGTATTCTTACATGGTGTTGCCTCAACGGAGATAGTACAGAACTGTCAGATTGACTGGAGTGATAATCAATGGATTGATGAAAACCTAAAAGGAAATATTATAGTCCTACACTTGTCCTTGTGTTGCTTGATATTTTTAGCCATGACCTAAGTGGCATCCTTATGAAATATATGGACAAGATGAAGTTGTGAGAGGTAATCAATACAGAAATTGGATCCAAAAGGATCTCAACATGGTAGAACAGTGGACTAAAACTAACCAGATGAAATATAATGAGGATAAATCTATAGTCTTGCACTTTTACTTTTAAAAAAATCAATTGTACAAAAAAAAGGATGAGAGAAATATGGTTAGAGGACAGTTCAAGTGAATTATATTTACAGAATCAAAGAATCTCCAAATTGAAAGGAATCCCAGAGATCATCTAATCCAGGTATTCCTGAAAAAGTACCACCCTCTAAATATGCTTAATTAGTGATCTTTCATCATTGATATGAAGATCTTTAGTGAGAAAAAACCTACTTCCTCTCCAGGCAGTACATTTCACTTTTGGATAATTCTAATTTTTAGGGATTTTTTTAGATCAATTTGAAATCTTCATCTATGTAACTTTCACCCAGTACTCCTAGGTTTGTTCTGTGGAGTCTGATCCTCTTGAATCAATAATTTGTTTTTCACATGACAGTCCTTCAAATAATTGAAGACAGCTAGAATGTCTCCCTTAAGACTTCTCTATTCTAGTCTATAACTCAGTTACTTTAACTGATTCTTATGTAACATGAATTCTGCATGCTATATGTTGAGAGACATGACTCCTGATTGGCATAGAGTCTTCTGAACCCAGGATGCTGTATATGGCATATCAGAGAGACTAGTCTAAGGAGAAAGAGGTATCAAAGAAAGGAAACAAGCAAGTGGCAACTTCGGAGACCTCCATGGAGCCAGTCACAGGAATGTGGAGCTAGCTATCCCCTCAACATGTTCCATATTTCTCCAAAGCTAGAAATCACAACCTCATCAAGGATTAGGTGGGCTAAATCCCACACAATTAATTAATCCCTCTATTACTCTTACATGGCATTGATGTCACCATTTTGGTTGCCCCTGTGTGGATGCTCTCCAGCTTATTGATGTCTTTCATAAAATATGATGTCCATAACTGAATACAATACTCCAGGTGTGGTCCATCAGGACAGAATACAATAGGACTATCACTTCACGGACACTATGCCTCATCGAATCCTAAGATAGTTGTTTTGGGGTTTGGGTTTTTTGGTGAGGCTTTTGGCATATTACACTATTGACCGTAATGACCTTGCAATCCAACAGAACCCCCAAATCTTGGTCAGATGAACTGTGTATAGCCATACCTTCTACATCTTATACTTGTAAAATTGATTTTTGGAATAAAAATGTATGACTACACATACTCCTAATGAATCTCAGTAGATCTGGCCCAACACTTTGGTGTGTCAATGTATTTCTTATTACTTCTTCTGAATACTCTTTGTTCCAGACAAACTTGTCTGAAATCTTTTACCTGTGCAGGCCATTCCATCTCCTACTTCTGGACTTTGAGCACAGGGAATTTTCTGTGACTTTACCCTTCCTTCAAAATCCAGCAAAGAAGCTACCTCCTCAGTTAGGCCTTTCCCTTTCCCTGGTGCTCTCTCCTTATTACTTTGTACATACTTTGTACTTACTAAGCTTATTTGTACCATCCCCGGACAAGATAGGAGCTATCTTATTATTGTTTTTCTATCTCTTACACTAACCTTGCAGAATAGTTAAGAGATGTACATGCGTAGAGATTTATTCACCAGTAATTCACTGCACCATTGTAATCACAAGTCAAGACAAAAAAATAAAATAAAAACTCCAGTATGTAATACAGTTCCTTACACATAGTAGGCACTTAATGTTCATTGAATCTATTTGAATTTGGATCATGCCTCAATCATTCAGTGTTTTCACCATCTCTATCAGTTTTGAGTCAGCCACAAATTCAATACATATGCTATGTCTTTTTCCAGGTTATTGATTTTTTTAAGATATTTAATAGAACAAGGCCAATATCCCTGGGAAATTTCACTAGCAACTTCCTACCAAACTGACAAAAATCTGCTGTCTCACCTTCCCTCCTCACCTCCCCAAATGAGAAATAAAGCAAAATAATACCCCTATCACAAACATGTAAGGTCAAGGAAAACATTTCAGCATTGGCAATGGCAGAATTATTAATAACTATTCTTTGGGTCTGACCATTCAACCTGTTTCAAACTAACCTATTTTAATTGTCATCTAGTCTACTCTTTTCATCTTTACCATAAAGATAGACTTATAAATATATTTCCTAAAATCCTGATAAAACTATATAGCATTCCCCTAATTTACCACTCTGGTAATCTTGTTTAAAAATAGAAGAACTGAGGTTCTGGCACAATCTGTTTTTCATGAAGTCATGCTAGATCTTTGTGATCACTACTGCCTGTTCCATGTATTCGTTAATCAACCCTTAAAGATTTTCTTTAATTTTAGTAGAAATTGAAGTCAAGCTTCTTGACTCGAGGCAGCTAGATGATACAGGAATAGAGTGCTAAGCCTAGAGTGAGGAAGACTAAATTGAAATCTGGCCTCGGACATTTACTGGCTGTGTGACCCTAGGCAAGTTACTTAACTTCTGTCTGCCTCAGTTTCCTCAACCGTAAAATAGGGATAATAATAGCACTTCACAGGATTGTTTTGAGGACCAAATGAGATAATACTTGCAAAGCACTTAGCACAGTGCCAGGCACACAAGAAATATTTAATGAATGCTTCTTCCTCTCTCCTAACTGGTCTATAGGGTGTATCTCACTTTTTTGAGAATTGGGATATTTGATTTTCTTCCAATCCGTCTGTATCTTTCTAATTCATTATCTTTCGTGGACAACTATGTTCACAACATAAACAATAGTTCAAGAGCCCTATATGCCACTTCTTCTAGTGTCCAAGGATGTTTTTCCTTGACATCAGAGCAGTTAGGTGCTCTCTTATTGTGTTCTTATTCATCTTTAAGTATCTATTCCCTTTTAGGCACTTTTCTTTCTAGTCCAAAAATTATTCTCCTTCATAGGGAAAGCAGAAATAAAACAAGAATTGAGCAATTTGCTCTCTCTGTGGTAATTTATCTATTTCATGGACCTAAAGCAGTAGTATTATCTCTTTGATTCTACTCCTTTGCAACAATATATTGTTGTCGTTCAGTTACTCAGCCTTGACTGACCCTTCACGACCCCATGGACCATAGTATGCCAGGCCCTTCTATACCCTCCTATATCTCCCGAAGTCTGTCCAAGCTCATGTCTTCCATGACATTATCTATCCATCTCGTTTCCTACTGCTTTGACTTTCAATCTTTCCCAGCGTCAGGGTTTTTTCCCAATAAGTCCTGTCTTCTCATTATGTTGCCAAAATAAGCTTCAGTTTTTGTATTTACCTTTCTAATGAATGGTCTGAATTACTTTAAGTATTCATTAATCTCCTTGCTGTCCAAAGGACTCTCAAAAGTCTTCTCCAGCACCACAATTCAAAAGCATTGATTCTACAGTGCTAAGCTTTCCTTGTAGTCCAACTCTCATAGCCATACATTGTTACTGGAAAAACCATTGCTTGACTATACGGACTTCTGTAGCAAATTGATATCTCTGCTTTTTAGTATGCTGTCCAAATTTGCCATAGCTTTCTTCTAAGGAGCAAGTGTTTTTTAATTTTATGACTGCAGTCACTGTCTGTGGTGCTCTTTGAACCCAATAATATATAATCTGATACTGCTTCCATTTCTTCTCTATTTGCCAGAGAATGATGGGACCAGCTGTCATGACCTTAGGGTTTCCATTTTTTTAATATTGAGCTTCAAAGTCAGCTTTTACATTCTCCTTTTTCACTCTCATCAAGAAGCTTCTCAATTCTTCTTTACTTTCTACTATCAGAGTGGTATCATCTGCATATCTGAGATTATTGATATTTCTCCTGTCAATCTTAATTCTGGCTTTTAATTCAACCAGCTTGGCATTTCACGTGATGTACTCTGCATATAAGTTAAATAAGGTGATAATACAGAGCCTTGTCATATTCCTGTCCCAATCTTAAACTAATCAGTTGTTCCATGTTCAGTTCTATTGCTTCTTGGTCTACATACAGATTCCTCAGGAGACAAATAAAATGATCTAATATTCCTATGTCTTTGAGGACTTGCAACCTTTTGTTATGATCCACACAGTCAGAGATTTTAGTGTAGTCAATGAAGCAGATTGTCTGTGTGTGTGTGTGTGTGTGTGTGTGTGTGTGTGTGTGTGTGTGTGTGTGTTTCTGGATCTTTCTTGCTTTCTCCATAATCCAGCTAGTGTTAGCAATTTGGTCTCTAGTTCCTCCGCCTCTTTGAAAACCAGACTGCACTTCTGGGAATTTTTGGTTCAGATATTGCTGAAGTCTAGCTTGCAAAATCTTAAGCATAACCTTGCTGGTGTGTGAAATTAGTGTTGTTTGATAATTTGAACATTCTTTAGCATTGCTCTTCTTTAGGATTTGGATGTAAACAGATCTTTTCCAATCCAGTGGCCAATGTTGAGTTTTCCAAATTTGCTGGCATACTGAGTACAATACTATAACAACATCAACTTTTAGGACTTTAAATAGCTCAGCTGGAATTCCATCATCTCTCTAGCCTTATTGTTTCCACAACATAAATATGCTTTAATAAATACTTTTTATGGTTTTTAGTTTTCTTTGCTAGTTTTATCTCATGCTGAGCCTTTAGCACTTTTGATACCATTGTTACAGGATTATGTCATACTTTTGCATTTATCTTCCACAATTTGCTCTTCCATCTTCTGTAGATGCCTTTTGAAAAACTAAATTGACTTATAAGTTTCCTGTGTATCCACATCATTCTCTTCCAACAGTTGCCCTTTTTCCTTCTTATCAGAATTATTTTTCTAGCAATGGTGTGAGATAGTATTGTTGAGAGAGGCTATCAATTCCTTTCTTCTGGCCTCTACTCTCCTTTGAACATCTATGCTCTTTCCCTTTTCTAGCTTGTTCTCTCTGGGGTAGCTTTCTCTCAAAGATAAATTCCTTGTCCCAGTACCTTAGGCAAAACATAGTTTCTCTTTCAAGAAGTGGTTGAGTCTCAGTCTTTTATGCCTGCCCCAACTAGCTCATAACTCCCCCATCCAAAAAAAAATGCTGACACATTACCTAACATACGCAGGTCCATTTTTCCCCTTGCTCTGGGAAGTTATGAAATATGAATAATTTTCTTTTGTTCAGACCAAGCTCCCTACCTGGATTTTCTCTGGCAAATTCTACACTACAGGTATGACTCTATTGCTCTTTCTCCTTCCTTCCAGCTGTTTCTCCCCAGTCCCTGTCTCTCACCAGCCCTCTTTCACTCTTTTTGGGGTCCCTCCCTTATTTTTTTAATGAAAAAAAAATTTATTGAATTCCTATTCCTACTAAGTTCCAAGTACTATGCTCAGTAATGGGGATGGATGACAACCACAGAAAGACAGTCTATGGTCAAATTCACACTTGGAGGGGGGTTAGGGAAGACAACATATTACAGAGTTCAGTTTCTGGGTAAATGAAAAGTCTTTTGAAAGTTCTGAGTCCTAAAAGTCATAAGAATGCACCAGAGGGACAGATTGCATAGCCCAGATAGGCATCTTTAGATAGCAGTCTGGATTGGTTTATAGATTGTTTGGGGCAAGAGTTGAGCAAGTCAGAGTTCAGTTGGATCTGACAGAGATGAGGATATCTGCCTTTCTTTTCTTAGTAGTACAGGTGAATAATTTTTACAGTTGTTTACAATATGTTTATAGTATGGTATATAGTATTTTGTTCATATTACTGAAGAAAAATTAAAATAGTACAGAGAAAAACAAAGATAGCCATGGAAGACAGCTATAACACAAGTGGGGTGGGGGAGGGTAAAGAGATTGATTTGGAAATTATATTACAGGGCTAAAGAGAGTGACACTTTAAATTTCACCATCTGCAAAGTATTGATTGAGTCTTCTCCCTTCTTTCTAGTTGCTTCTCTGGCTAATCTTTGAGCTCTAGCATGGCCTTCAACTTTTGAACAAGCAGATATATACTTTCACTCAACATTCATGTCCCGAATCATATTATCCAGCTTAGTGAATTGGTCTTTGTGGACAACTTTATTTTTACTTGTTTACCAGCCATTTTCTTTCCAGTTGTCAATCCATTCATTCATACCTTTGGTGATAACTTGATTATCTGTGTACACAGTAAGTCTGTTCTTATTTTGGGCCTTTGCTTGCTCAACCCCTTTGGTAGCTACTTCCAGTGATTCTCTTTGGTTTGTCTGTCATCCAGAATGTGTACCACTTATGTTTAGATCATGGTCTGGTCCCCAGTAGATGCCAATACCTCCTTGCACTCCTTCTCTTCCATTATTTTTACAGGCATCCTTGACATACACAGTGTTAGGGTCCAATGCCTGGGGTGGCTGCCAGTATGGATTTTCAGAGTCTCTAATCTGCCAGCCATACTCATAGCTCCTCGGACTGTGTTTCCAACTTATCTCCAGTCTCTTCAAAGGCTTAGTGAAGAAAGAAAATGAGTCTGACCTTCAGAGATTGTGGGTCCCTCCCTTATTGCCATGCTCTCTATGATTTGAGTAATGAAACACATAGATCAGCAATGCAATGGTTAACTATATTTGTCTTTAAAAACTGATTTGAAAACAAAAAGTCAACAGAAAGAAAACTCAGAGAATGGGAAGCAAGTAAACCACCACCCCAGAAGGAACATTGAGAAGGAGAAAGGACAGAGAAGTTAAAAATCACTAGCTTTATCCTCAGCAGTATCAAAGGTTCCAGAAATTAGTATCTGTTCCATTTGGCTCCTGAATAGCCAAGTCATTTAGTCCGTATCTTGGTGTCTCAGCATGCACTCTTCAGGGCTCCCTATCTCTGGAATGGTCGTGTCCCAACAACTAACTCCTAAATAGGCACCTTTACTCACAATACACCAGTAATAGCAGCCTTATTTATCAGCTCATAGGCACTTGTCCTTGCTTTCCAGCCAGCTCACTTATATTTTAAAGTTGTTTCTACACTTTTTCTAAACCTTAGGGTGGAAGGATGATTTGCCAATCCAAAACAGATTGTAAGTCCAGGGGCACAGCTGCTGATGGGTATAGGAGGGAATGTTGGGAGATTTTCATTCTGACCAGAAGGCATCCATATCCAGCATTCATATCTCCTTAGAAAAATTTCATTCTTTATAGTTTCTTGTCCCCAGCGGGATGATTCCCCCTATATCACACATATCCATGCCAGCCAACATATATTTGCTCTAAACTCTTTGAGCACTATTCTCCCAAAATCTAGAAGACACGTAAGACAATGCCTAGCTTTTCTCCTTTTCTACTGTACGTTTTAATATAGGTGTAGCTCAGTCTGAAAAAGTTTGAGCCAGATCACACAAACATAAAGAGCAAGAACAGGGCAAGAACAGTGCCCGCTCAAGCGGATCCACCCAGAGCCTTTTGTTTCTTTTCACCCTGGTCCCGTTCAAACAAATTTTGTATTAGGGTAATGGGGGAAGGTTGGTGTTCAAACCAGACAGTCTTTGGTGGCTTATTGGAAGGGAAGACTCTAAAATGATGTTGAATAGGTGCAATTAGACATCCTAATCCCAAGTCAGATAAAGGGTATAGTCATAGCCCTCCATGAGTAGAAACTTGGGCATTGTACATTTGGCAGGCTGTTCTATGCGCCAAAGAGTTTGATGTCTAGGGCAAAGAATCTCCTTTCAGAGAATAAACAACTATCATAGCCAAGATCTGAGAACTGACAAATTCTTCTTAGCGGGCAGAAAAGTTACTATTTTTGTTTTCCACCTTTGTTTCCATATCGAAAGGGATGGGGGAGCCCACTCATTCTCTTATAGAGAGATTGCATCTTAGCTAAGGATCCAATGGAAACTAGAAAATAGAAGTAAAATCAATTTTGTGCCCAGCAAAACCACAACCGGAAGCAGTGGGCAATAACCACTGGACAACAAAGCACAGTACACCAGCAATCCCGAGAGTACATTAGGGAGTAATATGTGGCAGAGACTACATGCTTGGCAGAGGCTGCACTCCACACAAGACCAGGGAGAGAAGTGTCAGAAGGAGCAGAATGATGACACCATCAGAAGATATCAGCATCCCTATTACATTGTAGGTATAAGTGGTCCCTCCATGCTGTGCCCTGGCCAAATGTTTTCCACAGGTGCACCCTTCCACATATGCAACCCCTTCACCAATACTCCTCAGGCAGGTCCACTCTTCTTGTTGTATAAATTTGTGGGAGAGTTATGCCCCAAGTTTATGATAGGGATACATTTATCACTCTTCTTATTATGCTATTTCATTAAGTGAATTAATGGAAAAAGCATTTATTAAGTGCTTACCATGTGCCAGGCACTATGCTACATGCTGGAGATATATAAATACTAAAGCAAAGACAGTCCCTGCCTCAAGGAGCTTACATTCTAATTGGGGTATTACAAGCTCTGTTGATGGCTATGGAAGGACACTGGTCCAGAAAGTTATTGGGATAGTGAGTGTGGAGCTATAAGGGAGGAAATTAACACATCCCTCCTAGACTCTGGTCTGTATGGAAAATGAAGGCAGTATTTAGAAACTTCAGAAAACAAGTACCTCAATTAACTGTGCCCTCTGGACGACCAGTAAAAGTAAACACATTGTTGAGGACTCATAAGCTATGGTTTTGAGTAGGTACAGATTCATAGAGGGCCTTGAATCTGGCTTAACTAGTAGGACCCATGTACGATTTTGGGTTAGTCCTGCATGCTATATCGGACCCACATCCAAGTTGCAGGGAGTTCTACCAGGTGCTATATTAGACCTTTATAAAAAGTGTGAGGGAAGGAGGTTCCCCCTGGTACTACAGTAAGATTTCTGCCCCAGCAATAAGTTTCTCCTTGTTAGTGAAGATCAGATCCAGAATATTCCCCTAATTTACCTCCCCATATTTTGAAGGATGAAATTATCATTAAGGCAAGTTAAAAAAATTATTACTTACTCTGCTTTGGGCAGAGTTCTTATTGACATCAATATAAAGTCCCCTATCACTTTATCATCTTTCTGCATCATACATGTGTGCTGTTTTTTGAACTCATCTCTTTCCTATTTCTGTTCAGGTGATCTGTAGCATACTCCAATATTACTTAAGTTTCTCCCTCTGTTCATCTTCAAATGTTCATCACCATGTTTCCTACCTCATTCAGCCCCCTTTCTGGATTTTCCTGCTATGAGTCTTTAACTTCTTAACATACCATGCAACTCAGCCTACCCCACTTTGTCCAATCTTTTCCTTTTGTCCCTTCCAGAGCTATCCAGTTCTTTCATAGACCTCTTTACACCAAGTCTCAGTAATATCCATGGGGTTAAATTGGTGTCTTCAAATGCAAGTTCACTTTGCCTCTTAGTCATATTTTGTGAATGTGCGGATTTTATGTATGAATGGCTTCTTTCTTGGATTTTGTCTCCTGTGAATTTTTGAGCATTTCTACTGCTATTTCTACTCTGTAATTATGACTCTCTATGCCATCTAACTTAGTAGTTATCGGTAAGACAATTTCCTCCATACTCCTTCCTTCTCAGTTAAAAACCTTTGTGAATAGATTTGCAAGACCACAAGGAAATACATTCTTATCAGCACTTTTAACTGGCACTGCATCTCTGGCCAGGAGCCTGTCATTCCCATCAACCAGCCTTGATCCAGAAATCCACATTCTCAGATACCTTCTTAAATAGCTGCTTCCCATTTAAGGTTTGCAAAGCACTTTACGGACATTAACCCATTGATACTACAGATAATACTATTATTTTACAGATGAGAAAGCAGGCTCAGAGATGTTTAGTGACTTGCCTGTAGTCATATGGCTAGTAAATGTTGGCAATGGGATTCTTAGCTTGAAGTGTGCTAGATGTACAGATTTCAATGAACTGCAAACTTGATACAAAACAGCAGTGATGTGCCTATCAAAAAGGAGAGAGCGCGCTAACGTTTTGAAATGACCATAACTATTCCATTTCTTTCTGCTTCTGTCACTGCCTCTTAAAGTGAATGAATATAGGGTATCTCCATCACGATGTCTCATATCACCTCAAACTCAGCCTGTCCAAAACAGAACCATTAAATTTCCCTTCATCTGCTCCTTTTGACTTATTTTTGTTAAGGGCCCTGTCACAGTGACCCATGTGAAAAGCCTTGGTGTTATCTTTGACTCTTGTCTTCTGCCTCACTTCTTATGCCGCATAGATCGCCGAGGCTTATTGATTCTCCGTCCACATCTCTCACGTCTCCCTTCCTCCCCTTGCGTCTTGATTTCTCTACCATAAGAGGTTTTTTGCCTATAACTTAAGCTTAGTATTGCTTCCAAACCAGCAGAATCTGTGAAGCGTGAAGGATAGCTCTGGCTGAATTCAGTGGCCCAAAGTCTTTTATTAAGTTCCTGTACACCCATCCCCGGTCCGAGTCATCGTGCCTGGGTGGGGCACAAATGCGGGTCCGGCGATGCCGCCCGGCATCTCGGGAACTGTAGTCTTCCGGTCGCCCACAACGGCGATTTGGGAGTTGCAGTTTTCTCCTCCGCGAGGCTCTTGATCTTAACAAACGTTGGGTCCAGAGACGTTAAGCGCCTCCCACGAGAGACCGCGCTCCAGCTGTTTCCCTCTCGGGCCCCGACCCGCCCCTCGAACGTAGCGTCGCTGCAGTGAGTGGCGACCCGAGCTCCAGGGGGCCCCACTCCGGCGTCCTAGCCCAGCCGGCCTGGGGCTGCGGCGGCCGGACAGAGCGGGAAACCGAGCGGGTGACCGAGAGCGGCGCGGGGCCGGGCTGAGTCACGTGAGGCCGCTCGGCCAGAGCTCGGACTCCGCCGCCGCCCCCCGGGAGACCGTTTAACGGTCGTGGGGAAGGAGCGGCGCGGTCCTTTGAGGTACGGAGCAGGGGAGGAGTAGGCTCGGGAGCGCGGCACCTGTTCCCCCCACCCCCAGCCGTTGGCCACGCTCCTGTTAGGCTGTTGTTGCTCAAGCCCCCCGCCCCGCCGCGCTCGGCCCCACGTGGGGGAGCGGGGCCGCGCGGAGTGGGGCCCGAGCGGGCTGGGCTCGCGCCGCTACCCGGAATCCTGCCCCGGCCGAGTCGGGCTCGCGACGCGCGTGGTCTCGGCGGGGGCGGGTCGTTCAGCACCTTCGGAGCCTTGGCTCACCCCAGGTCTAGCCCCGTTTTCCCTTCCTGCCTTCCCCCGACCTGGGTTCACCTGCCCCGAAGTGCGGCCGGGGCAGAGCGCGGGGTTTGCTATGTTTGCATCGGAGTTCTGTGGCCTGGCATTTGTCCGCTTCACCAGCCCCCCTTACACCCACCCCGGGCCGCGTCCACTCCGGGATCCGCCAGCCTCAGTTTCCTGAGGCGGGGAAGTGATGGGTCGACCTCATGCCCTAGGTTGTTGGAGGGTTGAGTTTTCTGTTTGCTTTTGGCGTGAGACCTTGGCTGCTTAGGGTGATTCAGCAGCTCCTGGGGGCGGATCGCGTGTGTGCGTGTGTTTGTGTAATTCTAGTCTTCGTTGAGGGAGAGTTGGGGATCAAATGAGTTTGCAAACTTTAGGGCTCTATGTAAATGCCACCTACCCTTACACCCCCCACCCCACTGTCCTTCCCAAGCCCTCAGCCCGGTGCCCGGCCGATGTAGGCTCTTAATAAATGCTTCTTGAACTGACCTGCAAGTTCACAGGTCCTTAGCCTCGCCTAGTTCGAAGCAGCTCCTTTGCCTGCGCGTAGTTTAAGGTGTGTTATCTATCCCTTGGTTGATTATTCACCTGATTACTTAATTACTTTATTATTCCATAAATTGAAAGGTAAACACTCGAGTTTCACTTTTTCCCCATTTGAGAGTCTGCAGTAAAAACAAAACTAAAGAAAGGAAAAATAATGGCCCCAGTATAATTCACGAACAAGTATTAAGTCCCAGCAGTTTGATACAAAACAGTCAGTGGGAGGAAAACAAAACCACAATAAAAAGAACTTATTGCATATAAAGGAATGTATATATTACTTTATTTCTGTGTTATTTTTTATGTACGTTAGATCAGGTAAAGACTATCAAAAAACCTAGAATGAGCAGTGAAGTCCCAAAAGGACAATGTGCATCCCACAGGGGAGTGGAAAAGGGGAAAGGTATTTGTAATTGCTTTGACTTATGAAATAATTGTGGCCTTACATGTATGAGTAAGATCTGCCCTATGAACCTCAACTCTTTGGGAGGAGCTTCACAGGGTATATCATCTCCTAATAGAACAATTGGCTGTAATAATCAATGTGTTGTTTTTCTGAAAATACAGACCTTTCCAAATTAACGTTCACCTATTAATCTTTCACTGTGCATTTTCTGCCATTTCTAGACGTTGACCTCTTGAGAAGAAAACAATGGCATCTGTACTACTTTCTCTTTAACCGGATGCAAAAGTTGATAGATTTGCTGCAGTATTCCTGAAGAGGATGGCCACTCCTTATGTCCCTGTGCCTATTCCTGTAGGAAATTCTTCTTCAAATTTTACCACAAACAGAAGCCAAAGAAGTTCTTCTTTTGGGAGTATTTCAACAAGTTCAAATTCTTCCAAAGGCCAACCAGAAGACTCTAATGTGGATAGTTACAAAAAGACAGCGATGCCGGATCAAATGGACAACAGTTCATCCATCTGTAGTAGCCCCCTTATTAGGACTAAATTTACAGGTATAGAATCTTCCATTGAATATTCTACTAGGCCAGTAGAAAATGAAGAACAAAGTACAGAATCTATGAGTTGGGAAGAAAGACCCTCTACACCTACTATACTGGGTTATGAGGTGATGGAAGAAAGGGCTAAATTTACTGTAAGTATTCAGAATACTGGAGAGAAGAAAAGGGAAAAGTGTATCAAGGCCCCAAAATCCCAAAAATATTTTCATTTGACTGCCCATTTTACTTCCGGTATTATAAAGTTATTTACAGGTATGGATTCAAGATGATAATTATCCCAGTGCTTTAAATGAGTTACAAAATGGTGCTATAATCAGTTGTCTGTGCTTTTGGAAATTAAATATTTATTGACTTTTCCATAAGTATAGTGTATATTCTTGTACATGAGCGTATGAACTGATATTGTTGATTTTTCTTTTGTTTGTCCTTGGTTTCATTGAATGCGTTAAATCCATAATTTTACTAGTGTGGGTACTTTGTTCATTTGGTACAGATCACAACCTTTCCTTGCTTTCTAATAATATGTCTTTCCATAAATCTCTTACAGAGCATTCACCCAACATACTAGAAGCTTGCTTCTGGTTTTTGTAATATCTCATGATTACCAGGGCTGCATTCAAGCTGTCCATCTGTTTTCTCTCACTTTTGTTACGTAATCAGCCCACTTCTTTCTGGTCATGTGTGAGAATAATTTTGATGTCCCTACTCAATTTGATAAATATCTATTGGGTTCATTGTCATTTAATGGGTATCAGTGGTTGTATTAGTGAATGAAGTAGAATAGGATTAAAGTTTGAGTCAGTTCTGGTAGTAATACTGTTAGGATAAGAATTATGATTAACCTACTATATATTGATGATGCAAAAGAAATGAAAACACATAAATCACTACAGGCAAACTCTTGGCTTTCTGTTTTAAGAAATGCTTTCAATTAGGATTTTAATTCTTTAGCGAATATATTTTGAACATCCATAATACAATAGCATTGCTCTACTATGGTAGTAGGCCTAGGAGTTGAAAAGTTTTAATACCTGGTTCCTGTCTCCAAGGAGCTCATAGTTTAATTGACAGGACAGTCATAGATTTAGGGAGGCAGTGTCATATAGTGGAAAGAGCCTTAGACTCGTGGTCTGGAGATATCTGGATTCCAGTCCCACCTCTGACACTATGTGACCATATGCAAGTCACCTAGATTCTGTTAAGAACCTCATCTATTTCATGTGGGTTTTGTTTGTTTTTAATATTAAATAATATAAAGGAGATCTGGAACTGGAACCCTCATTGCCTGGCTCCCATTTTAACTACAGTTCAGAATTGTTAAAAATCCAAAAAGTTCCAAATATTTTGGTCTGTGTTGCTTAAGTAGGTGAACTGACTTGGTGTTCTCACTTTTCTTCCTCTACCTTATGGTAGAGAAGTTTAGTAGCCCAGAAGAAAGGCTTCCATGACAAAATATGGGGAATAATCAGTGTGGGAAGGGTTGTGATAAGACAGGCATACTAATGCATTGTTAGTGGAGCTGTGATTTACCACAGCCATTCTGGAAAGCAATTTGGAATTATACAAAGTGACTAGTGGTGTCAAAAATAGAAACAGAAGCCACTAATCTGTAAGTAAGGATGCCTGCAGGCCACATATTGACTGAGTTTTAGAATGTCATGTTATCTATGTTACTGTATTTTTTTTATTTTGTTAATTATTTCTCAATTACATTTTAATCTGGTTTGGACAATACTTAGGAGTGTTGCTGGCCCTTCGATCCAGGAATTCTTCTGCTAGGCATATGTCACGAGGAGACAATTGGAAAAAGGCTCCATATTAAACCAAAACATTTATAGCAGCATTTTTTTGTGGTAGCAAAGAAATGAAAATAAAGTAGATCCCCATTGATTAGAGAATGGCTAAGCAAAATATGATGAAAACAGAAGCATAAAAAGACCTATATGAACTGATGCAAAGTGAAGCAAAGCCAAGGAAATAATATATACAAAACAATATACTTTCCGTTTACATTAATGGAAATAATGTAAACAGACCACCACACTAATCCAAGTGAATGTGGCAAAATTATAAGGAACAGGTATGACTCCAAAGAAGAGCAATTTAAGAAAACGTTTCACTCCTTTGCAGAGGTGGGAGGTCTATAGGTGTTGAACATTGCTTGTGATTTCAGTAATTTTTTTGATATATTGATTAGTTTTGCTCATTTTTTCGCCTAATTTCTCTTTTCCTTTAAAAAATACTAGAGAGGGGAAAGGATATAGGATATAGCTTATAGGAAAAGGATACAAGGCAAAAATATCTAGGTGACATACAAACTAAAAGCATTAAAAAAATCTATCTTCTAAAAGAAAAAAAGAGATTCCATGATGAAAAGGAAGAGACAAAGGACTAAGCTCTTGTGTGATTGTAAGATGACTAAATTACTAGCTATAAAAAAGGATTCTGTGTTTGACAGCAGATTTAGGGGACAGAATTTTCAGAAATACTGTACTTATTTTTTTTAAACCATCTTTTTTTTTTGTTTAAAAAAAGTTTTATCTTAAATTGAAATTGAAATTTTAAAAAACTTCAGTGTTTGGAAAGTTTTGAAATGGTATTGTTTCAAAGCTACTCCAAGCAATCCTAGTTTTTTATCATTAATTATAAATGATGTTGACCGCGAATAATATTCACATAGCTAAAGAGTTTGTTATTATTAGCAATTTTGGGCTAACTTGGTCTTAGATTTTCCTTTTATTTTTTGCGCCTTTATTAACTTATAGGCAACACTGAAGCAGTTAATTAATGGCTGACATATAAATAATGCATTCATAGTGTCAAACAATTTTTGAAGAAGTAGACTATTTCCTCTAGTACTTTAGATAGATATGGAAACTAGTGATTTTTCTTGAAGATACATAGTTTCAGACCTGGGACCAGTACTCACATTTCTTCCTTGGTGTTGTATACCAAAATTTTCTATAAATTTTGACAACTAGACCTTAGCCTTAACATTTTACACTTTTGAAATGTATCCTTTCACTAAATTTGCACTTGGGAATTTCATATTTTTCATACCATTTTATATACAGGTATATAAAGTGCTAATAAGAAGAAGCCCAGAAGAAAGCTGGGTAGTTTTCAGAAGGTATACAGATTTCTCCAGGCTAAATGACAAAGTAAGTAATTTGATCTGCTGTGTCTCCTGAAACTAACTTTTAATGTGAATTGTTTTGCAGTCCATTCTTTAATTTACTTTTACATTTCTTTTTAATAAATCCAGTGAGCCCTTTGCTATGGAAAACAAATGTTGACTACAATCATTATTCAGAAGCTCCTTTTTGTCTTTATAATAAAATATATAGTATTTTTACTTCTCATTATGTTCCCATTGGTTGTTAGTTTAGCACCACTTCATTTTCACAAAAATTTTACGACTAGAGGCATACTAGAATTGTCCAAAATGACACTAAAACAGAGGCATACAAAAATTGTCCAAAATAACACTAAAACCAGGTAAGACCAATTTTAATAACTGGCTTTTTTCTCTGTTATATTCAAACAGTGTGCAAGTTAGTGCTGAGCACTAATGGAGACTGTAATCCTGAAAAGTTCTCTCACCACTTGGAATCTTGTAGAGCCTTAGCAACTGAGAACAACCTTTAATGCCTTAGTTCATATACACTAACATATATTTGGTCGGAATCATTTTTTCCCCATCCATTTCTCTTCACTCACTGCCTTATACACTTAATATTACTTGGAAGTTGTTGTTTAAGGTAGGAGAAAAATACATGTCAACCAAACTTCTGGGTCACTTAAAACAGGAAAATCTTTATCATTGACTATTTCTTATTTCAGATGAATACTTACATCTCCTTCAAAATCTAAGAGAAGAGAGACACTTTTGGATATCAGATTATTTTAGAACGCCTGAAGCACTCTGACTTAGATGAAATCTATTCATAACATTCCTTTCTGAATGTATTTTAACATTGGCATTAAATAAGATGTGTCCTAAAGGAAATGTTTAGTGTTTCTGGAACATCTGTTCTATGTGAAATTTCATTACATTTCTGAGTTTCAATAGCATTTAAAAGACTGTTAAGTTATGCTGCTAGAATTTTGTCCTATTGAGTTTTTTATTGAGGAGGAACAAAGTAATTTGTGTCATTACTAGAAATCTAATATGGAATTGAAATTTTAATCCTGAGTTTTCTTATGTAGTTATAATAATTTTATTGAGTCATAACTTGATGAAACAGGCCTAGTTGAAAGCTATTTAATCTTTTCATATTTATTGTCCATTTCCTTTCCATGGCTTACCCAGTATTAAGTTTTTAGCTCTTTTATCTCTATCCAACTAAGTTAATCTTCACTGTTAGCCTACCTTTAATCCTAAGCAAATTCAGGTTTCAAAAGAATTTTAAAGCTATTTTAAGAAAGTTATTAGTATAACTTAAAACAGTAAAAACTGCTTGCTTCCCTACCATAGACATACAACATATGTTACCAGCTAGATAAGCAATAAGGAATTTTTCAACCATATATTATAGTATAGCATCATTTCAGCTACTAGGGACTTTAAAAAGCTCCATATAACACATAACAAGATAGAGGAGTTCTGTCTTGGTTCTGCTGGCCACAGGTCAAAGGGTCAAGAACATATTTTTTGTTCTTCTGTTTAAAAAATTAATCAACAAGTTTTTCTTAGTTCATGTGCCCAACACTGTGCTAGTTCCTTTAAAAGATTAAAGAACATATGTAAGTTATGGCTCTTAGCTCCAGGAAACTTACTTTATGTTGCAGAAACAAAACATTAACTTAGTAAGAGACAACAAATGAAATGGAAAAAAAACAGGATAGGATAGAATGGCACAGGCTTTTAAGTACAGAAGAGCAGAAGGTCAGAATAGAGAAGTTAGAGGAGAGAAAGTTATGAATCCCATACTTAATCTAAAATATCAGCATATTTAAATTTTTTAGCACTGAGGTAAATGAAATTAATCCTTATTTCCTTCTATTATTTTGTGACTAGTTTTATAATTTGTTATGGGAGCTTATATGAATGTGTGCATTCCTCACACATTTGCTCAACATATGTGATCAAACTAGAAGTCTATTTAGAAAGAAAATTTGGTAATATGCTGACTGTCAGAATATTGATAGAAATGACATGACAAGTCACATGCATCTAACATACAAAATTCAGCCTTTTTCAAGAGTTCATAGATTTAAAACTGGAAGGGACCAAAGAGGCCACCCAGTCCATCAACTCATTTTACAGATGAGGAAATAAGGCCTGGGGAGCCTCCTGATTTTTCCAGTTTCATATGTCATCAGGGGTGAGATTGAATTCCCATGTTCTCTCACTCCAGAGCCAATACTCTTTCCACTATATCATGCTGCTTATAAACATTTCTTGGATTATATATTCAGATCTTTATGTCCTATCACTTTTTTTCATTTTGCTTCCAAGAATATTTTACTATAAAGCTCTTACTAGCTTAAACCATTAATTACGTTGTGACTTTTATTATCTAGGAATAACAGAACTTTGTAATTTTTAATTTTGTAATTGAGCATATTTTGTGATCTGTCATAGATTAGTCCACATTTATTGCTGCTTTTTAAAGTCTGGATTATAATCTTTTTTTCCAGTTAAAAGAAATGTTTCCAGGCTTTCGACTGGCTCTTCCACCAAAACGCTGGTTCAAGGATAATTACAATGCCGATTTTTTGGAAGATAGACAGTTGGGACTTCAGGCATTCCTACAGAATTTAGTAGCTCACAAAGACATTGCTAACTGGTATGTGACTTATTAAAGAAATAAAATTTATTAGAAGTATTCTATTATCCAGAAATAATCAAGGAATTTTCAAAGATTAAAAAAAAGTCTGGAATTCCAGTAGCCAAGTGTAATCACTGTTTGTGTCAGTAATAAGGAATTGCTTTTTTCTTTCAGGGAATGAATTTATTTAGTGTTTTCCTTATGAATACTGGAAAATAGGACAGCAAAAATACAGTGTTCTAGTTAGTTGATTAAACTATATGATATTTTTGACATGTAAATTCCAAATGGAAACTTGAAGGATTACTATTTTCCATAGAGACTTTGCTTTCAGTATTTTAATAAAAATCCTAAATGAAAGGAACTTAGTTGAAAGTATAATAGATAATACAAACTGTAAAAGTAAGGCACATACTAAGAACATTAGGTTTTTTTGTTTTCTCTGGGAGTTTCAGTGAAGTTAATCATTGTGCTTAATGTTGCTACAAGCCAAACGCTGTAGGTAAAGTCTTGAGGTAGAGTTAATAATTATAAAAATGGAAAATAGCAATGCAGTAGTGAGGATTAAGAAATGAAGAGATTTATATATGATTTCTTAGCTCCTGATAAATAAGTTAAAATATGTTAAGGATTTACAATGTACCAGGTGCTATGATAACTTCTGAGGATACAAAGAAAAATGTGAAAATAGTGACAGTCCTCAAGGAGCTTCTAATCTAAAGTGGAAGACAACATGTTTTTATATAAGTATGGACAAGGTACATACAAAAGAAACTCAACATAGCCTTGGAGAAGAAGGTACTAACATCTGTAGGGACCAAGAACAGCTTCATGCAAGTAGTGCTTGAGCCAAGTCTTAAAGACAACCAGAGATTCTAAGAGGTGAAAGTGAGGAAGAAGACTGTTAGAAGCATAGAAACAGAGAGAGTGCTAGCATAGTGTCACAGGAGGCCTTTATAGAGGAATTCTCTACATTAATAAAATCATTGGTCTGAACCCTTCTGTGTCCCAAAAAATCCAGTCATGAGAGCTTGGCCGGATTGGTGTTAAGATATTGGGGGGAGAGATTTCAAAGAAAGAAATGGACAGAATTTGGTTATTTGATACAGGAACTAAAGGAAAGCAGGTATTAGTCCTGAGTATCAGAATAGTGGTAGTACCCTGAAAGAACTAGGAAAAATATCTATGTAGACATAAAATGTTACTTTTGACCACAATTGTCACATGAAACTACAGAAGCCATTATGAGCCTAGAGCAGTGTTACTCAATTGAATTTGTTTTGCTCATTGGTTTGGTAACAAACAACAAACCTTATTTGCCCCCATCAGTGATAGCTCAGGTTACACCACAATTGGGAGTGGATCCCAAACTTTAAGTAGAGGGAACACTATTAATGTTAGGGAAGGGGAAACCTATTTCCCTAATAGCTCTCTAGAGGAGAACCAGAAAGTGCTTGAATTACCAAATAACAGCAATTCCTGATTCCCCCATTTGGGGCATTATGATGGTGCAAGTAGATTGTGAACCTCAGCATTAACCTTCTTATCTGCAGGAAGTTCAGAGCCCTCCTTTTTAACTAGGAAAACTATTTAAAAATAAAAGGGATAAATTACAAAGTAAAAACAAGTCTTAAAGGCTTTCAGGAATCAACGTAAAAAGAGATGGGCCCCACTCACAAGTTCCCTTCTGTACTGATTTATAAGGTCACATATAGGAAGAGATCTTCCAATCTTATGTCTTAATTGTTTCCTCTGTTATATTGACACACTATGAGAGAACTTGGCCTAGCATCCAAATGAAGTACAGTCTTAGAGCAAGAAGTAGATTTGGGTCAGTTCCAGTGCAAGGATTTTCAGTGCTTTTTAGAACCTACTTCTTAGGTTGAGTATCTCCCTTAAGGAATATCTTCTTAGCTTGGCCTCTACTATACATACATTTTCTCCTTCTTCCTCCGTTTCTCCCTTTCTTCTCCTGTCTTTTACCCCCCACTCCCAGATTCCTCCCCTGGGCGTCATGCCATCCTATGCTGGGCTTGTTGTCTCTTCTTTTGTCCCTCCCAATACTCCTGGCTCTTGATATCTCTGCTCTGACTCTTGACACTGGATAATTCCAGACTCCACCCTGAACTTTATGCCATTTTGTACTGACATGATTCTCTCTTTTGTTTTCCCCTTCATTTGGCCCAAAACTAGTTCACTGGCTGGCTTATCATTCTAGACTACCATTAGGGCCCAGTTTCCCTAGAATGCCCTGTGGTCTAGGTAGCAAGTACTTTTATTTCTTGACCCACATTACATCATTCTCTTCAAGTTGCCTTGCTATGTATGAGTGGCCTCTTAACTTTTCAAAATGTGGGTTCCATATTGGAACCTATCATTCCCAATTAAGTTCTTGTTTGCAGTCTGAGGGATGCCTCAGTCATCTCATCTTTGCACATGTTCTGAGAACTAAGCACTTTTGAGCCTAGTGAATAATCAAGTCTTTCCTGGGTAAAGTTATTAGTTCTTCCCATTTCACCCAGTTTTCTTAACCTCCAGTGGGAATGGTTTTTGAGAATCCTAGCCTCATGATTTTATGCCACTGAAGTAATACAGCTTGTCTAAAAATTAAAATCAAAAGCACATACATATATATGTGTGTATATATGTGTATGTGGAGGCAGTGGTAATAACAGCAAATTTCTACTAAAAATAAAAAAGGGCATCCTTTTTTCATGGTTCCCTCCAACCATATGCCAGTACATTTTTTGTTATCTAAAAGGAGCTCAGTAGATATTGGTTGAATTAAAGGAAGATTGATTTGCCTAATCTCCCTTTCCATATTGCCTTGTTTTCAAGAATAGAGATTAATGTTAGAACAGAGAATAAAGATTGATTATTAAAATGGCAATAGTTAAAGGGGAAAAAATCTTGAGGATGTGGACCATATAGAGTTTTCTAAGTATCAGCATAAAAATAGATTATGGCTCTTCCTCATTTTTTGAGTTTACAGAATTTTATAATTACAAGTGATCTTGGCAGCTGTGCAGTCTTACCTATACTTGAAAAAAAAATTCCCCCTACCTCATAAGAGTCTTCTTTGCTTGTCATTCTCACTTACTTCCCCATAGTCTTAATGGTTGCCAAACTTTTTTGTTTCTTATCTCCTCAACATCTCTTGTGTTCATCACCTCTTCACTTATATTTCACCCTCCCCGGTTCAGGTCTCTATCTCTTCCTGAACTATTGCTGTAGACTTTTTATTGATAAGTTTTCCCTGTATCTAATCTCTCCATCTCCACCTCCAAGCCACCTTCTATACAGCTGCCCAATGATGATGTCACTCCCCAGCTCAGGAAACTTCAGTGGTTCCCCATTGCATCTAGGATAAAGTAAAATTTCTCTTTTTGCCATTTAAAGTCTTTTACAGTCCAACTTCATCCTGTCCTCCAGGGTGATTACACATTGCTTGCCCGCACACACTCTACACTCCAGTCAAACTGGCCTACTTGCTGTTCTTATAAGGGATTCCCTTTGTACAGACTGTTCACTGCACCTGAAATGCTTCCTCCTTGAGGGCTCAGCTTAAGTGCTACCTCTATGAAATCTTAATTTACTTGCATAATTGTTAGTGTTTCCCACCCCTCCCCTGAAAAAAATTGCTTTGTTATTTTTTTGTACATATCATATGACTTTTCTGTGAACATGTTCTGTTATTCCAATAAAATGTTTACTTCCTGAGGGCAGGGTAACCCACTTTTCTATTTACATCCCTAGTGCCAACACAGTGCACACAAGAGGTCCTTAGTAATGTTTGTTGAGTAATTGATACCCAATAAGAGGACATTCAGCTTCTGCTAGAAGACCTCCAATGAGTGGAAATCCACCATTTTCCAAGTTATCTCATTCTAGTTTAGAATAGTACTACTAAACTCAGCAGAGAAGTAAAAAAAAAAATAACCAAGGTTTTCCTCTGAGGTCATTGTTTTTTCTCTACCTCAGGGCCTCTGCTCAGCAAATGAGTGAGGTACGCCTTTACAGACCTTTAAAGTGCCATATAAGCTGCTCGTAGTCGTCTTATTTTCATTGCTTCTACTTCTTTTACATCATTAATTAATAAAAATGATAGACCTAAAGAGAGGCCTTCAGCATATTAGGTAAATCTTTCATTGAAGATCTATGTAAGAACATGGACAGGAGTCACAAAGTCTATCAATAAACACTTATAAATAAATAACTGCTCTTTGCCAGGCACTGGGATTACCACCCCCCCAAAAATGGAACAGCCTTTGCGTTCAATGACCATGGGTATGGTACTATCTGTACTAATAGAGGGGAGTTACCTACATCAGTAAGGTGGTGGATCTATTTAAGTTTTGAAGTAATAATGTTTGCTGTCATCTATAGTCTAAAACTTATATTACCATTACATATATGACCGTTAGAGCCCCAACAGCTATGTGAGATAGCCACTACAAATATTAATCCCATCTTAGAAATGAGGTGAATGATAATGTGACTTGTCAAAGGTAGTTCCTACCTATTAATAAAAGTATCAGTTGCACTATTCCTTTTAAAATAAGTTCTAATGGATTTAAACTTCATTAAAATTGATCATTAACTATTCTTGAGTGTTGGAACAAAAACTTACTGATGGAACAGTTAAGGCCCATTTTCCAATTGGCTATTAATCAAGAATGAAAATAAGACAGTTCTAAATGTAATAAAAGGGAAAATATTTTGATTTCACATAATTCTTTAGGATCCTGTCTGAACCTTTTTTAAAACTGGAGCTATGATTTCAGTGGTGCAGGAAACTTTTCTGCCAGTGATGATGAGCAACTTTATGCAACTTAGGATATTTGACAGTTGTGTAGGGCACAGATCATCAAATATTTTTGATCACAGTCCATCAGTAAAAAAAAAAAATAAGCATGTATTCCCACTAAATATTTATTTATAAATTATGTAGATGTACTATGTGCTGATAATTATAAAACATACACAAAAATAAAAATTCTAAAAGATAAGAATTAAGTAATATTTTAATCCTAGAGTCAGTAAGAACAGCTGGGGTTTATTGAGTAGGTGAATAATACAGTCTCAAATCAATGTGGGGGATAGATTGGAATGAGGAGATAATTGAGGCATCCAGATCAATTAGAAGGCTATTATACTTTTGCAGACAAGAGCTAACTAGGTCCTAAACTAGGCGACTGACTGTATAAGTAAAGAGAAGTGGACAGAGGCAAGAGATATGTAGAGAATGAGTTTCAGGATTTTACAACTACAGTGATTAGATATGTGGAATGCACAAAAAGAGCTATCAAGGTTTACACCAATAATGAGAACCTGAGTAACTAAAAGCATTGTGTTGCCCTCATCAAAAATATAGATGTTCACAATAGGGGTGGGTTTAGGGAAAAAGATAATGTAGTAAGCCCTGCCACGCACATTGCAATCTATCTATCCATGTTCATTGCTGTCCAACTCACTCTATCCCACCCTAAACTAAAAAAGGGGAACTTCCCAGAAGCCAGAGCCCACCTTCTAAAAGAAACTCTACCATAGGCAGAGGTATTCAGAGAGATGAAGGTGAGAAATTTTCCAGTGTCAGTTATATAGGTGCTACTGTGGGGACCTCAGTAACATTTAGGTCATAACTGGGCAATGGCTGGTACAAAAGTGGAGAGATCAGGAAGTTGGAGAATGGAGATACAGAGCATGTGAAGGACTGTTGAGGGGTAAGTGCATCATGGCCTAATGGGTAGAGTCAACCTCAGAATCAGGATAACTGGGTTCAAATTTAGCTTCTGACACATACTGGCTGTGTTTTCCTGGGCGAGTCATTTAACCTCTCCCTGCTTCCTGGAATAAATAAACAAATGACATTATGTCATAATACCTTGAGTGTGTGCGTGCGCAAAATATGTTTGCTACAAAGTCCATTTTTCTGGCTTGAATTTTGGTGTACTCCATCTGATAAGTTTTTCTTTTTCTTCGAAAAGCCTTGCAGTGAGAGAATTTCTTTGTCTGGATGATCCACCAGGTCCATTTGATAGCCTAGAAGAAAGCAGGGTAAGTGCTGTTATATGTCACATTGAAAAAAAAACAACACATAAGTACAATAACCCTATTGTTCCTAGACTAGCCTGAAAGATTTCTGCCCCAAAACTCAAATATTATGATTTTTCGTATTTTATTATAGTGGTAGTTTTCCACAGAAACTATTCACTGTTCAGGCAATAGGACTATTTCTTTGAAAGAACATTCATATTAATAATTACGGATCTATTCAAGTATGTAAAAGCGTCGCACTTAAGTTCAGAAAATCAACTATACAAATAAAAGAGGAGGGGAGACATGGCTAAACTGAACTTTATGTGAAAAAACATGTAGGGGTTCTTACAGCCTACAAGTTTAATGAGACAGCTGTGTAATACAAAGTGTCATTTGTTATCCAAAGGGCAAACTGGATATTAAGCTGTGGTAATAGAAGTTGAGTGTCAGGAGCACAGGAGGGTAGTCCCTCTGTCCTGATTACATGTTGGGTACTGTATTCAGTGTAGTATGCCCAGTTAATTCCCTATCACTGGATGTTTTCATGGAGAGACTAGATTACCATATGTTGGGGATATTATGGTTAGAATTCTTATTTGAGTAGGGCAGGTTAGATCCCTTACATCTCTTAAAATTATATGATTCTAAGTAGAAAATGAATAATTGATCAGATTTTTTTAAAGCACATACAATGTGCCAAACACTGTGCTGGGCTATGGGGATACAAGCTCCAAGAATGAAACAATTCCCTACCCTCAAGGAACTTACATTTTAATGGGCAAGACAAGTACAACTATAAATATATACAGCATAAATACAAAATGGATAAATATAAACAGTTAAATATGGGGTAATTTGGAATGGGGGCACTAGCGATTCGGATGGGTGGAAGAATCAGGAAAAGCTTCATGCAGAATATGGTGCTTGATCTACTTAAAGGAAAAAGCATTCTTCGAGGTGGAGGTAAGGACAGAGCACATTTCAAGTGTGGGAAGAGATGGCCAGTGCAAAAGTGTGAAGGCTCATCAGTGAACAGAAAAGGCCTGTTTATCTGAATCACAGAGTACAGGACTAGGAGTCCTGTACAGTGAGGCTGGAAAGATAGGTTAAGTCCAGACTGTAAAAGGCTTTAACAGCTAAACAAAAAGGAGCTTACATTTTATCCTAGAAGCAGTAGGGTGTCACTACAATTGATTGTGTAGGAGTTGCATGGTTAAATCTGCACTAAAGGAGAATTTTGCAGCAGTGTGTAGGATAGATTGGAATTATGAGAGGCTTAAGGCAGGGAGACCAATTGGGGGCTGTTGAAATAATCTAATGGAGACATGATGAGGGCCTAAACCAAGATGGTTTAGTGGAGAGAAGTTGGATATAAGAGATATTGTGGAGATAAACACATTAAGGTTTGGCCACTGATTGAATTTAAAGCTGAGGGGCTTCAGGAGATCAAGGTTACAAACCTGGGAGAGTGGAAAGATGATGGTGCCTTTGATAGAAATAGGGAAGCTTTGAAGAGGCAAGGGTTTTAGCAAAGGAGGAAGATAATGGGTTTAATTTTGTATACATTGAGTTTAAGATCTCTTCAGGACATTGAAGTTTGAAATGTCCAGTAAACAGTTGGTGACATGAGATTGAAGCTCAAGAGTATTTAGATTGGTATACTGAGAGTATTGGGAAAAGAGTGGAGGGCATAAGACAGCACCTTGGAGAACCATCCACACTTAGTGGCTGTGACTTGGATAATGAACCAGCAAAGGAGACAGGAGAAGCTAGACAATTAATAGGAAAACCAGAAGAGAGTAGTATTATAAGAACCCAGAAAGGTAAGAATATCCTGGCGACAGGGTGGTCAGAAGTGTCAGATGGAACAAAGTAATGGAGGATGAGGACTGAGAAAAGAACATCAGATTTGGTAACTTTGGAGAGAGAGCAGTTTCAGTAGAATGATGAGGTCAGAAACTGGGGTTGAGAAGTTAATGAAGGAGAAGTGAAAGTAGTGAGCATAGATAGCTTTTTCCAGGATTTTGGTTTAAAAGGGAAGGGAGAATATATATGATTGGGCGGGGAAGAATGAGTCCAGTGAAGGTTTGAGGGTTTTTTTCAGTTTGTTTGTAAAGTGAAGGGACACCTGGCCTTTTTTTAATATGATAGAAGTTGAAGACTTTGAGCAAGGAGGATAACTATTGAGGATATAATCTACTGAAGAAGATAAAAATTCTTGAGGTCCAATTTGCTCATGTAGAGGGGGTTGATCTTGCCATGGAGATTGTGAGAGACTAAGGGGAAAGAAAAGAAGAGTGGGAATGATGTCAAAGGCTGCTGAGATAAAGAGAATGGGAAAAGAGGGGTTCACAAAAAATGGCCTTCAGGTTTTGGTTTTTATTTTTGTTTTGTTTTGTTTTTCCAGCAGGATAGGAAGCAAGATCCTCAAGCTGAGGGGTGGATGGACAGGGAAGTACGGGAGATTTAAGGAAGGAAGAGAAGGTTTGGAAAATACCTTTTATGGGGAGTGAGATAAAGTGCCAATTAGAGATTAGGCACCAATGAAAGGACTGCCTTGCTTCAACGAGGATAGAATTGAAGTTAGCATAATTTTGTGAAGAACCTAATCAGCACAGTTGTGAGATTTCTCCAGTTGTGTTCAGGTTGTGCTTAGGAAGAGAGGAATCAGGTGATTGGAATAATCAAGGGCTGAGGTTTAGTAAGAGATGAGCAGTGATAGGACGTGGGAGCAAAGATTAAGAGGTAAGCAGGTGAGGTAGCGTTAAATTGGGTTGAGGTTGAAAAGGTAAAAAAAATGAATTCAGAATTAAGATAATGGCCTGAGAAAGTACTAGGGAAAAGGGGGAGGGATTTGATTTTTCAGTGAGAACAAAGAATAGGTTTAGAAGTGAGAGACACACAGGGAGAGGTGGAATGATATGAAATTGTGTTCAGATAAAGCAGTGTAAGTTTCGAATTAGGGAAGTAGAACACTTGCTAGTAATGGTGAGATTGTTTGTCCATATTTGTGTGACTCGGGTAGAGTGGTGTATAGGTAATTGGATTTAAGAAGGCTGAGAATTGGGAGTTTGAAGGAGTATCTGTTTATATTAGTCTGTTATCATGAGGTGAGAAGTCTGGATAAGAGGAAGATATGGTGAGCCAGGTGCTGAACTCCTTGAGAAAATAAGGGAGACTGTCCTAGGGGTTAATATACTGTAGGCACCATAATTCAGATTGGGTCTTACAAAAGGAGAAAATGAATATCACATAAAAAATGTCATTAGTACATAAAATGTCAAATACAAAAAAAATGTCTAAAGTACATAAAAAATGTACTTAAATTCTCTTTCAAATGCTGAATTTTCCTTCACTTTTATAGCCAAAATAATGAACATTGATCACAGCAATAAGTCCTAATTTCAGGGAAGTTGATGATGGTATAATGTCATTATATATTCAACTTGGCCCTAGTGTGACTCAACTTACTTTAACTGATGTCTGTCTCAGTGAAATGTATCTTTAAACAATAGCTAGATTCTCAGAGCAGATATAGTAATGGTAAAGTATCAGGATAAGTGGCACATCTAAATGGTCACTCACCTAATTGTACATGCAGCTCTTTTCTCAATGTTTTACATGTTTGAAATGGACTATGCTTAACTGGTGGAAGTCCCAGGTTGCTATTCCAAATCAGGTACAGTGGATCACTTGGAGCACCAGGGTCTAATAAGCAGCCCTTTTACTAAAACGTGTTCCAACACCCACAGGTAGAGGCAGCTCTCCAGGTAGCTGCAAAGAAGCTCAGGAAGACAAAAACAAATAAAAGATGCTGGCAGAGAGGTTCCCTGAGCCTCAGACTCCCTGCTAAGTGTCAAGAACTAACTGCCTTCCTTTTTTTCCTGTGCCAACTCAGTTCTGTCTCAGGCCATCCCACCCAGAAACAAAGTTAACCCCATTTGCCTCGTCTGTAACCAAAACTTCCTAGCTTCCAGCATTCTCCACTGGGATTGTGGGAGTGTGAGGATGTTCACCCAGCCCTTCTACTTCCACCAGTTTCTTGGCCCACAACAAGATTTATTTTTTGTTTTTGTTTGGGGGTTTTTTTTTGTTCCTATTAAATTACAAGTTTTCTTAGATATAGGCACATCCTTAATGAGTAACAACTATAAGGGATTGAGCCAATATTGTAAATTATATCTTTTTCATATATTTTGTATAATTATGTTACCAAATTCTATAAAGAAAAAGTTAGGAAGAGTTCTGTAGCCAAGATTCTTAACATTGAGCCCATTAACTTTAAAAAAAGAATTTGTTACTGCATTTCAGTATAATTGGTTTCTTTTTAAATCCCATGTATTTTATTTTACGCATTTAAAAACATTGTTCTGAGAGAGGGTCTGTAGGTTTTGTTAGGCTGCCAAATGGGTTCATGAGGTCTATGATACAAAAGTTAAGACCTACTCTACTTTACTCCATGTTCCACACACACGCGCGCGTGTGCACGCACACACACAACATATCAACTTTAAGGAGAGTGTGTATAAGGGGATATGGGGGAAGGAGGAGGAGCACAGAGAAATTGTTAAGATTTTCACACTGGAGGGAGAAGCATACTATTTTTAAAAATCAGTTTACCATTGAAAAGGATTTGAGTGACTACTATGGTATGCTTGTCATTGTGTTAGTATATATTTATACCAGCATATATTATATTTTCCAAATCTCTAAAGCACATTTTAGGATTTATTTTAAATTTTTAGAGATGTTTCTTGTGGCCCATATACTAGATTTCAAAATCCTCCTCTCATCTCTTTATCCTCTTTTAACTAAAAGGGAAAACTAAAACTAGAGACATAGAGGTGGGAATTACCATTCAGACCCTCAACTTAAGTGTTGATTAATTGATTCTCTAGTGCACTCCCCATAGTGGCAGCTTAAAATTTCTCTCCCCAGGGTTCCCACACCACTCTCCCTCCTCTTTTATTCCAGTGTCTCTGGAAAAAAAAAAAGGCAATCTTCTCTGGCCTAGACCAACACCATTTGCTGACCAACACCTCTTACCCACCTTACACATAGTGGTGGCCATTCCCTTTGCCGAGGCAAACCCCCTCAGCATGCCCCTTTGACCCATTCTTTCCCATCTTCTCCAGCAAATTGCTCTCGTAATCATCCTCTCTCCCTTGATCTTCAGTGCCTCCTTTATCTACTTGCCACTTCCCTGCTATACAAATACACTCATGTTTCTGCTACCTTTTATCCAACCATCCCTGCTGGTTATGGTCCTGTATATTTCTGCAATCAAGTTATCAAGATATTTGTTAAAAAGCATTATGCTCCTTGGATGTCATCTCCTTTTGAGTAAAACATCCCAAATATCATTTCTATATGTCAGCCATATGTAACTTTTTTAAAATCCCAAAATTGAGTTACACTTAACTCTACGATTATTGAAACTAATACTAATTGAAACTTTCGATAAATTCCAAGTAGCTTTCTTCTTATTCCTGTATGCATGAATAAAATTAGTCTTTTATAATGAACAATAACGTTATATAGAAATAATGTCAAAGGCTTCTGTTTCTTCTGAAGTTGTTAAGTAAGCTTGTTCTTTATAATAGCTAGTAGCTATTACAGAAAATACAAAGTTTAACTTTAGCCTAGAGCAGATCAAATTTATCTCAAATTTCAAATCAGAAGAATACAAATTAATGAGATTTTATTGTGCCAGTTTATTTAATTTAGTAGAAAGACATTAAAACGCCGGGTTTTGTAAGTTTTTAACTGCAACTGTACTAAAAAGCGATTGGTCTTGGCTGTCTATGCAGTTTTCTATCTGTTTTCATGAGAGTATTGTAGCTATTAGTTTAACTAAAAGATGTGTCCTAAGTTCACAGATTTTGATTATATTAAATATGACCGGGGCGGGGGCAGGGTAGTGGAAATAATAGAATAGTATGCCTCTATTAGATAACTATTTCTCTACAGTTGATTTTGTTCTATTGCTAATTCCCATTGAAATTAATATAAATATTTGGTACCAAAAGTAGGTCATGCCTAACTAACACTAGGTTTAAAACATCCTTCTACCTTTAGAGAGGTCAGTAAATATGGTTAAAAGAAAGCAAAAGAATCATTTTCTCGGGAAATGTATAAATAACTAATTTTTGGAGCACTTTAAAGTTTGAGACAAAAGTCAGAAAAATATGCTATTATATGATACTCTCTAAAATACTTTTAAAAATACCATCAGAAGATATATCATAAGATAGCTAGCATTTACATAGTATTGTACATTTTACCTCATTTGAGCACTCTGAGGCAAATGCTATTATCCCTATTTTACATGTGAAGAAATTGAGGCACAGACAGATTGTGACTAAAGTATTTAAGACAGGATTTTAACTTGTCTTTCTGCCAGCTAGCTACCGTGTATGTGTGTCCTCCCGCTGTCACACGGACACACACACACACAAACACACACACACAGAAAATTATTCTCTTTGTTCTACATCTTCATTTAACCTAGTCCTGTATCAAAATGCAAAATAAATTGTCATAGTCACAGTGGTGATAATATCAGAGCCAAGAGTAAATTTTCTTCTCTTTAAAGTGACCACTCTTATCATTTAAATCGCATTTCTTTTTTTTTCTCTATATTCTCTATATTCAGTTAAATATTAGTCACCAACTGTCTATAATACCTAATTGGGTATCAGTCGTGTCTAGGATTATTAGATATAATTACTTATATTTTCCATTATGGTCTGTTCTACTTATATTCTTGGTTAATAATTTCAACTTCCAAGGAACTGTGTTGTATTTTTTCACATTGCAGAATATTCAGTAGTTTCAGGATTGTTCTAGTTTCTAAAGTTTAGTGACTCAATTCCATGAGTACCTATATGGAAAGCAATGAAGTTAGATTCCTAAAGCAATCTAAATTGTAGAAGTAGGGAAGTCCAAATAAAAAGTAATGAGCATGAGGCTTTATATTAATTATATTAATTTGAATCCCTCTGCTAATGGAGCAGGGTCCTCTACTCATTTGGAGGAAAATGGACTATTTATAATCGAGTTTCTCTTCATTAGAATAGTTGAGTATATGATAAATCTTATTTGTATACACAGATCATTTCCTTATAGCCAAATTCATTAGGACAGAATCCCTTGAAAGGATATTTGCCTGGGGTATATGTTTTTCCATTTCCATGGGTTCACCTAAGATTCTCTTACTTCTAAACCCACCAAAATGAAACTGCTTTTTCTAAAAGTTGTACCACATCAGTGATATTTTTCGCCTTAGGAAATCAGTAAACATTTATCGAACAAATACTCTGTGCCAGACCCTATGTTAGTTGCTAGGGATACAAATACAAACAGCCTCTGCCCTCAAGAAACTATATTCTGTAAGGGAAAGGGTATAACAGTGTTGGTGGGGAGTGGGAGGTAGCAGATGATGTAATAAATGTAATGGGGTGGGGAGGGGATATGTTAGCAGCTGGAAGGATTAAGACCTGTAGAAGGCAGCCCTTAAGGTGTACCTTGATGGAAAGTCAGGATTCTGAGAAATACAAGTTGGGTGTGGAGTGGGAAGAAGTGATTAAAAGGAGGAGGGCAGCCTGCAAAGAGACAGAAATAGGAGATTACATGTATGAAGGATAGTGAGATGAACAGCTTAGATGAACTATAGAATGTGTGAAAGGAAATAATGTATAACCAAACTGTAAGGGTAAGTAGGAGCTCAGTTGTGAATGGCTTTGATTGCCAAACAAAAGAGTTTGTATTTATAATGTTTAAGGGAACCTGAAGCCACTGGAGTTTAGGAAGTGACATAGTTAACTCTTTGGCAGCTGTGTGGAGAATGGATTAGAGAAGGGAAAATTTTAGCAGGGAAATAAAAAACTATTACAAGGTGATAAAGCCTAGACTGATGGTAAACGTGAGGAGAGACAGACTTAATAATAATCCGCTATGACTTTAAAATTTCAGACTTGGGTGACTAGGAGAATGGTGGCAACCTTGAGAGAAATAAGGAAGTTTGGAAGAGGGATGGGTTTTACTGGAAAGGTAACAAAAGAAACCCAGTAATATACATCAGGTCAGTTTTATTCCCAGCATTAAATAATACATGGACATAAAAAAATTTCTGTTATCCTTGTTATTTTCTACAAAACCAAACAGTCTGCCCTGGTGAACTTCAGGATAGAAAATTTTGTATTGCCAAGAAATCCTGGTTTTTAGGATCCCACACTATACAGAACAGAATGTGTAGGGTGTAAGCTTAAAGAGCAAGGGATGACTTTTGTCTTGGGTTTATACCATCATTTTCTAATATCTTACATACATAATAATCATTTAAAAGTTTGTTGGATTGGATTGGTGACAGTTTAAAAGAAAATCTTAATCCAATGATAGATTTGTGAATTTTACTCAGGTTGTTTTAGCAGAACTCTTTTTATTGGACCTTTTGAATATTCAAAGCAAATTAACAATTAACAGTAAGGAAGATGAATATTCAAAACAAATTAACAATTAACAGTAAGGAAGACTGAAATAAAAGGAAATAATTTACATATATTCTGCCTCAGTATAAGTTTATGGAAAATGATACATTTTTAGAAATATATTATAGCTGTTTGAAAGATTGAAGAATGATATTTGGGTAAAATATAAGTTTGTTTGTAGTGGGTTGTGTTCCTAGTTAAAAACTAAGTCTTTCTGATTTCAAGGAAAGAAATCTTATTTTGGAGATACTATAAACTATGGTGTTTCAGATATAGCCAGTATCTAAAATATAGCATATAATGTATAAACTTGTACCAGATCCCATTTAGCATGAAAGAGAGGAGACCCTGTTGATCTCCCCCATATATGTCCCTTGGTTTTTTTTTGGTCAGGCCAAAAATTGAATGAGTCTGGATTGTCTACTGTTTTTAAATTATCTGCGGTAGTGGTACTTCTCATTTTTGTATCTGATCAGAGAAGTATTTCGTAAAAAATTTCTCCCTCTCCGACCTTTTTTGTTCAAGGCTTTCTGTGAAACTCTAGAAGAAACAAACTATCGATTACAAAAAGAACTACTTGAACGACAAAAAGAGGTGGAATCACTGAAGAAATTGTTAAATGAGAAACAACTTTATATAGACACTATAGAGAACAGAATTAGGTATGTTGTAATGTCATGCATTGTTGAATAGCATTTCTTATGGTCTTGATAAATTTCTTTCTAATAATAATTATTTGCATGTAATTTTAAAAAAGACTTAAACATATCTCCAATTCTGAAAGTCATAGTTGGAATAAATTTGCCAGGGTTTGTATCCCCATTATTGCTTATGTATTAGAATATGCTGTAGAGTTTTTAAAATGTTAAATTTTCTTTAAATACTAAAAAGGTTCTTGGGATGTGTTTTGGAAGGAAGAGTTGCTTTGGGGGGAAGCGGGGTACAGTGGAATTTTGAGTGCAGTTTCTCCTATTCCTAGCCCCACATTAATTTCTCTTTTTAAAAAATATTCATTTTATTATGAACTTGACAAAAATCAGCAGACATGGATTTTATGCGAAACTGTGAGCTTCTGTTATGTTCATTTTGGTTTTAAGTGTGTGTTAAATTCAACAAGCTAATGATTAAACTGCCAGGTTTGCCATTGGCTCCTTCCTTATGCTTTCTTCTGTGTATTTTGCAAAGTTTCATTGACATGCTTGTCTTTTTTTTCTTTTTTTGGCATCACTATCACTACCTACTTTTTTCTTCTTTTCAAAACCCTCAGAAAAGGAACAAAAAAAACCCTCAACTTCTTACAGTTTTTCTTGATATCATGGTTTCATAACCAGTGAATTTCTGTAATTATGTAATGTCTCATCTATTCAAGGAAAAGGGACAGATGTGAATGATTCTCCCTAGAACATCTCCCTTAATTTTGAAAGCAAAATAAAATGATTAAAGTAAAAAAAAAAAAAGCTCCCCCAGGTTAATTGCCACAGTTTAATATTATATTAAAATATTATATTAAAATACAAACATACCACCCACACATATACATACACTTTTAAAAATTACCGTTTAACTTTATGCAACTGTGCCCCATGATAGTGGTAAAACTGAAGTCCTTCATTCTACAGTTCTGGGAAAAACACAACTTTTGTTTATGAAAGCCCTAAGAGGAAAAGATAACACTCATTTACTAATATTGTACTATTCTGAATGTGTATATTTGAAAAACTTAATTTCGAAAATGACTATTATTCTTAACAGAAAAAAAAAGCTTGAGTGTGAAAAATAGGGCATGTCATTTTAAACATAAAAGGGGCTACATTCATAGAGTAATATTCCTGTTTTGTAAACCTTTAGACAACTATTGCTGAAGACTGTTATTTTGTGTTTTGCAAGTGAAACTACAAATTTGTTTTAAATGTTGATAGAAATAAACTGGGTCTTATTACCACCTTATTTCATTAGGTTATTGTCTTTAGAACATGAAGAAACACTTAGAATTTCAGGAGAAAGTGAATGTATCAGAAAGATAGAGTCTTCTGCAATTGAAGCAGATCAAGATACCTTGGATGAAAAAAACAGGTATGTTCTACATAATATAACTTGGCCTTACTAATTTGAAATTATTAAAGGAAGGCAGTTCCCAGTTGAACATTTTAGAAGAATTCTCCATTTTGTAGTTTTCCAACAAGAACAGTAAAATGACTGAGGCTTTATGGCAGATAGGCATTGAAATGATCTGCATAAGTGTATGCTAGACACCCTTATGCCATGGCCACATGCCTGCTATAGTCAAAGTGCAAGTTGGACTCCCTTCTAGTAGAAAATGTAAAGGGGCTCTCCCCAGATTGACAAGGAAAATGAATTGTTCCCTTTAAAAAGAAAAAGGGCTTGGAGGGGAAGAGGGTAGTCAGTAGTTTAGTAAGCATTTATTAAGCACCTACTTTGTGCCAGGCACTGTGCTAAGCACTGGTGGGGATACAGAAAGAAAGGCAGAAGACAGTTCTTGTCCTCAAGGAACTCACAGTTTAAAGGGGGAGACAACAACCAAATATACACAAACAAGCTCTATATAGGATAAATAGAAAAGAATTAAGAAAGGGAAAACTGGAATTAAGAAGGTTTTGGGAAATGCTTCTGTTAAATACAATGTTTTATTTGGGTCTTAAGGAAATCAGGGAAGTCAATAGGCAGAGATGAAAAGGGAGAGTATTCCAGGTATGAGGGAATGGCCAGAACTCAGAAATGGAGTGACTTGTTCATGGAATGACCCATTGTTACTGGATCAAAGCGTGCAGTGGGGAATAAATTGTAAGAAGACTGGAAGGGTAGAAGGGGCTAGGTTATAAAGGGCATTGCATGCCAAATAGAAGATTTTGTATTGATCCTGAAGGTGCTCGGGAACTACTTGAGTTTATTGCGTTAGGGAGAGGTGACATGATCAGAGCTGCACTTCAGGAAAATCGCTTTGGCAGTTGCATGGAGGGTGGAGTGGAGTGGACAAAGACTTGAAGCAGGCAGACTTACCAGAAGGTTATTGCAGTAGTCCAAGTATGGAGTGATGAGAGCCTACATGAGGATGGTGATGGTGTCATAAGAGACAAGAGCATATATTCAGGAGATGTTGCAGAGGCAAAGTCAGTAGGCCTTGGCAACAAATTGGATGTGGGGGTTGTGAGATAATGAGGAATCTAGGATGACATCTTGGTTCTGATCCTGAGGGACTGAGACGATGGAGTGGCCCTCAGCACAAATAGGGAAGTTTAGAAAGAAAATTTAGGGAGAAAGATAATGAGTTCATTTTTGGACATGTTGAGTTTAAACTGTCTGCTAGGCATCCAGTTCAAGATGTCTAAAAGGCAGTTGGAAATTGGAGACTGGACAACAGAAAGATGGACAGAATAGGTAGATTTGAGAATCATCAGCATAGAGATGATAATTAAATCCATGGAAGCTGATGAGATCACCAAGTGAAGTAGTATAGAGGAGAACAGCAGAGGGCCCAGGACCGAACACTGTGGAACACCTACAGTTAGAGGATATGATCTGAATGAAGAAGCAACAAAGGGACAGCCTAATAGGAGAAGAATCAGTTGAGGAGTCATGTCCTGAAAACCCATAGAGAAGAGAATATCAAGGAGAGCATGATCAACAGACTGCGAAGAGGTCAAGAAGGAGGATTGAGAAAAAGTTATTGGATTTGGCAATTAAGGGATCATTAGTAACTTTTGAAGAGAGCAGTTTCACTGTATTGATGAAATCAGAAACTGGATTATAAAAGGTAAAGAAAAACGAGAGAAAACAAAGAGGCACCTATTGTAGATGCCTTCTCAAGAATTTAGCCACAAAAGGCAAAAGAAATAAATCAATAGTTAGCACTGATGGAACAATAAATTGTTTTGAGGATGGGGTGGGGAAGACATGGGCATGTTTGTAAGAAGTAGGGAAGGAACTGGTAGGGAGAGATTGAAGTGATAGAATAGGGATGACAGAGGGGAGTCTGTTGGAGAAAATGGGATATGGAATGGGATCACTTCTGCAGGTAAAAGGAGTAAGGCCACCTCTTTATGTGATACAGGGATGAAGAAAGAGATAGTGGCAGAAGACATCTGAGTAAAAAGAAATGAAAAGGGGAGAAGGGGAACTCATGGTGAATGATCTCAATTTTTTCTGTAAAATATGAGGCCAGGTTCTCTGCTGAGAAGGTTGGGGGAGAGGGAGTCATTGGAGGTTTGAGGAGGAATGAAAAGGTTTGGAAGAACTGCTGTGAAGAGTGGGATAATGAGTTGATGAGAAGGGAGATATAGAAGAATCACTCAGGAGCAGTGAGGGAATAGTTGGAGTTAATATAACAAATTTGTAGTGGACCCAGTCAGCACATGTTGTGTTCAGCAGTACATGTGTAAGAGTAAAGGGAAAAGATCATAGAATAATCCAAGGCTGAAACTTGGCCAGGTTCAAATCAGTGATACAATAAAAGGGCCAAGGACTCAAAAGAAGGACAGTACAGAGTTGAACTGGTTCTCCAGGGGGTTATTATGGAGAAAAGAAGAGTGTGGCTAATGTGGGGCCAATAGCCTGATACCTTAGGGGTGAAGGGATTAGAGGTCATGGTATGAGTGAAGATTAGACTTTGGTAAGGAAAAACAGAGGGAGATATGGAAAGCCACTAGATTATGGTCAGGTAAGGGGACTTCATAATTCTTTTTTTTTTTTTTCCAGCCAAGGGAAAAGACAAAGTTTATTAAGGGTTTTCCATAATGGGTTGTCTTAAGAAATCCCACCCTTTGTGACACCAGTTTTCACAAGCCGGCCAGATTCAGTCTACTGAGCTAGATTGAATCTGAGCCGACTTCCTAATTCTTAAACATGGAGGATGGAGTATTTTGGGTGGTGGCAATATCAAGTATTTGATCATCTTTGAGAGGGCAGGTAGGGGGCAGTGCTGAGATGGTCTAGAGGAGTAGGTCATGGGAAGGAATGGATTGAGGAACTTGGTGGTAATAGTGTTTGAGGAAGAGTCAATATTTATATTGAAGTCCCTAGTATGAGAGCAGGAGTTGAGAAAAAAATTATGAGCCATGTACTAAACTCATTGAAGTAGAAAGAGGAGTGACTTAGAGGTCTGTAGCCAACAGCTACCAAAATTTTAGATACGGATTGTAAGAACCTCTGAGAAGAAATTACTGGGTGATGGAGGTAGAAGGAGAACTTGGAAGTGACAATAGGGAGCAAGGAGTGTTCCAAAAAAGGACTTGAAGAGGCAGAGAGGTATCTTGATCTATATCAGGAGATTGTAAGGTACAATTATATCATAGAGGAGAAACATTTGGAATTTAGTAACAAAAATAAGTCTCTTTCCCCAAAAATAGGGAGCTGGACCTGCAGAAGCAGCAGTTAGTTGTTTGTGATCACTTGTATCTACAGTTGGCTATCAGATGAGAGATCCATCCAGTAAGGGTCAAAGGAAGAAGAGATAAAAGTAGTGGTAGTTAGTGATACTGTGCTGAGGGCCATGCTGGGATAGCTATTCGTTGACCTGATGATAACCCGATAGTTGGTATCTTCCTGGAGCATAAATATAAAACTTGACTGAGAACCTGCCAAGACCTGTCAAGCCAGATGACTGCTACTTATACCCTAGTGGTTTTTATGGACATAAATGATGCTGTTGTCAAATGAAATCTAGAAAAAGTTATAATAATATTGTAAAGTTTTGGGAAAGAAACGTATACTAATAAATAGAAAGCAAGGGCTTCCAAAAAGAGGAATGGATATTGAGGATCAGTAATAATTGACGTTGATAAAGTACTTTAAAATTTACAAAGCATTTTACACACATCTCATTTGCTCTTCCTATCTGCACTAGAGTAATAAGTCTGAGGTCTGACGATCCCTGTGGGTGACTGAGGTAGAGTGGAAATACAGGTCATGGGAATTGAGTTTGATGAACTGGGAAACCATTGTGTTCAAAGGGATACTAATGTCAATATTAGAATATGAAAAAACACTTGGAATTTCAGTAGAAGTTCTCCAAGTATGAGGGCAATATTTGGGATGAAAAGGAAGACTGTCAGATATTGATCTTGAAAAAAGAAAGGAGAAAGAGATGAGAGCCAACAGTTGGTAGCATCGAGGATTTGGATAGAATAATAAAGATTGGTGGAGTGGACCTCAGAGGTGAGATTGTTGAGTTATGACAGCAAAAGTATCTGTGGAGTGTGAGGAATAAACCTACTCCTCCTGATCCAATGTGTCAGGGATATATAAAGAAGAAGCACTTAGCACCAGATCAGGATGCCAAGAAGGAAATTTCATGTGGAAAAAGTCATGTTTCTGTGCCTACAAGATTATGGAGAGAGTGTAAAAGGAAGAGATGTAGCATGCAGAGGAAGGGAGGGAGGAAGAGTGTTATGTGTCATCAGTAGAGTGAAAGCTCTTGAGGGGCAAACAGAAGAGAGGAAGGGACTGGGAACTGGTAAGGCTAACCTGGATAAGAATGAGAGTGCAGGGACAGGTGGCAGGAAAAAAGTTTTTGCTTCAGTTTCTGGAAATGTTGAATCAAGTTTTCCAGAGGAGCAGGAGGTGGAAGTTTGCTTAGCCCTAAGATAGGAGAAAATATCAATTGATGTCAGAGGACAGGAGAATAAATGGATAATGGCATTAGGAACATCATGTGGAAGAAGTCATTAATCCCAAGCTTTATGCAGCTGGGCTAGCCAATATGTTTTTCTCTTTCTTCTCACTGTTTATATGATTATTGGCAAGTCACTTTCCAGTCTAGTTTTCTGTAAAATGAGGGGAATGGGCTGGATGGTTTCAAATATTTCTTTCAGCTCTATATCTAATATCTAATGGATAGATTTTTTTTCTTCTGTGAAGTAAAAGTACAGTGAAATTTCATGAAATTTGAATTTGTGATCAGTTGAACATGAGCAATGCTGAAACTATTTTTTAAATGGTTTATAGAGCAAATTAATTGAGGATGAGAGAAATTGTGTAAGCTACTGAGAACACCAGCAGTACTTTTAAAAAATTTATTTTTTTCATTTTACTCATTTACAAAGAGCTAACCATACATTTACGTACTAACAGCTTTCAGATTGTAATTATTCATTAGGATAATGAGTAACTTAAATTTTAATAGTTTAAAATACACTAAGACTTTTTGAACAGTCTACATCTGAAGAGCTCTACTTCAACAGTAGTCTTGGAAATAGTTTTGTGATGTTTAAAAAATTTGAGAGACATACTTTCTGGATAATTTAATCATTTTATTAATATAAAAGCATGGTCATTTGGCCATCTCTCTTAAACCAAAAGCCCCTCATGTTGGTGGGTTCAAACCACCATGTTTATATGCTCTTGCAAGAATACATGTTTTGAGGGTGGCAGTCAAGTCTGGTTAACAATTAATGAAAAATGAATATTACAATGAGAAGCTGGGCTATATTACAGTGAGGCTCTTGGGTTATATGACTTGGATCACTCAAATCTTGCTCAGATAAACTTAGCAATTTTCATATCACTTATCCAACAAAGGGGAGAATCAATATTGTCCCAGACCTGAGTAACACACAATGAACAAGAATCCATTCATTAGCCTAAACTTTTTCTTTTACTGCCTGATCAGATCTTAGCCTGGGTAAATCTATAAGAAAGATTTCCCACACAGGTTGATTTCTGGATGAGGAAGTAGAAGAGGGGAAAAACCTTGGTTCTGATTCAGTGATTAATTATTAATATAAGAGAATCATTTCTTACAGTTTATATACTTATTAAATCACATTATTGACTGATTTTCTTTCTATTTGGGCCGGTAAATAGTTTTTCTGCACTAAGGAACAAAATTTCTTTAAAATTTTAGTATGCCAGCTATTTAGCAAATAGGCAAATACTAGCTCAGACTGTTCATATTGTTATGACTTTTGCATTAGAGGTATCCAAACAACTGTGATTTTACTGTATTTTTTTTTAGCTATAAAGAACATAATCTACTTCATAATGCTGCATGTGATTTTGGACTGGACTATTATAATATTAATGTTTTAATGTTAATATCCATTATTTTTGTTCTTGGAAAAATACAACAACTTATGTAAGATGATGAATAAAAGTTAAGATATCTGAAATAGTGCTGGTTTGGCCAATATTTTAGTGAGGTGTGTTTTTTTCATAGATGTACATGGTAGCGGTAGGGCCAGCTAGGTGGCACAGTGAGTACAGTGCCAGACCTGGAGTCAGGAAAACTCATCTTCCTGAACTCAAATCTAGCCTCAGAAACTAGCTGGGTAACCTTGGGCAAGTCTAGAGGGCAAAACGAAAGGGGAAAACAGAAGAGACTGTTTGCCTCAGTTTCCTTATCTGTAAAATGAGTTGGAGAAGGAAATGTCAAGCCACTCTAGTATCCTTGCCAAGAAAACCCCAAATGGGGTCACGAGGTGTCTGACACAACTGAACCAATTTACAACAACAAATGGTAGAGGAAGTTGTAAGCAAAAGAAGAGTAGATTAGATAATCTTAGTAGTTTTCTGTTTTAATTAAGTGATCCATTATCTGAAAAAAAATGAGAAACACTGATGAAATTGAAGGGAAGGGGTTGGCAGCCAGTATAGTCTGTGGAACCTTAAGGAACAGGGCATGTCCAGCAGAATACCACCCTTCATGTGGTGAGCACTAATTAAGAACCATGGGTCTTGTCAGACCAGATCCAGCCCACAAGCTATGGGCTTCCTGTCACTGATGTCACATATATAACTGGATTAGAATTTAAGAGTTGAGTTTTCATTCTGACTCTGACTTTTGTTAATTTGTAAATCTGGACAACTCACCTGTGTCATGTCTGAATTTTATAATAGTCAGCCAGCCTGCTCCAAAAGAATTCTGAGGAGATTAAAATGAAGTAATGTATGTTGGGTATATATTGATGTATTATAGCAACCAAGGTGATAATATTCATATTTTGGTGGCAATAATTAAAAAGTCACTCTAAGAATGTGCTTTATGCTAACTAGCCAGATGTGACTAGTTTTACTGTTACATGAGTTATTTTTAAAGTTTCTTTATAAAACGGTTAGTATACTTAACAAAATTGCTTTCACAGCAATGAATATATAACGTAGTTTTGTACTGTTTCTTAAATGTGGTAGATATATTTCATTTGACAGTTTCAATAAGACTTTTAAAGGTGATAACATACACGAAGTTCATTCATTAGATAAATTTTGCTATTGTTCCAGGCCTGATAAGATTCCCAAGGTTGGCTGGAGTGATTGTGAACCTGAAAATTCAGTAACTGAAGTGGAGGTAGCTGAAGTGGCCTATGCTGCTGAAGAAGAATAAGAGGTCAGCATCAACTGCCGTAGTCTTCGGAGATTTAGCAATTTGGATTGGATTATGTTTTAGTAAAAACTGTTGGGAATTTTTTTTTAATAGAACAGTAACTATAAAGCATTTATTGAAAAACAAAAAGGATGCACATGTGAAATGTTTACATAAATAAAATCATAACTTATTGGCATAGGAAATATATTCAGTGCTGCTTTTGATTTGCTTTTATCTAGCCTTTATATTTAATATATTTAAACGGTCTAGTTAGGATTATATTAACCTAGATCCATATTCTTAAATACTGTACATAAATGATTATATTTTGCCAATATGCTTTAAACTATACATACATATATATATTACACATATATAAAATCAATAATGTTAGTCAAGTGGAAATGTATTACATGTGTGAAGGATACTTAGTTCTGTCTTATACATACTTTCTAATTGGTTAAAATAAGTTCATGGAATTTATTGTAAAAATATAAGAACAATTTAAATTAAAACATTGATTTTTAAGTACCTTAAATTTTTTAAAATTCATTTTAGTGCATTAAAAAAAGAAAAATTTGTTAATACCAAATGAAAAATACCTGAAATAGTTATGATCAACTCTCCCTTTAGGGTTCTTAGGAGGAAAGCAGTAAACTAGTAATTGATAAAATAATTAATACATTGGTATGCAGATACTGTATTATTTACATCCCTTATTATTATAATTCTGTATTACGTGTTTATTTTTTACTCAACACTATCTCTCATTCTTGAACTGTAGATACAAGTTTGCCATTTTCCCCAAATACTACCTCTTCTTGCTAATTAAAGTATGCTCTTTTGAAAATGTGTTCTAGATTATCTTAAAGATAACTGATTTATAACTGAAAGAGAAAGCCATACTTTCTGCCATGTTAATAACTAGGTTGTTCCTGATTGCAGTGCATTTTTATTTCAGTGTAGCCGATGTGTTTCAGTGTATTAATAGCCTATTTTTCCAAAATGTATTTATTTAGCCAAGTGATGCACTTTACAATAATTAAAACTCCTTTGTGCCAAGTTTAATTGGTTGACTTCATTAGAGAGAGGAGTTAGGAAAAAAAAAAAGATTATGTAGTGCCTTTAATATTTAACTATTACAGAAGTCTTAGAATTCTGTGGATCAGCTTTGTGAAACTTCTTTAATGTTTATTTTGGCCCTGCCGTTAGTAATTGGAAGTGCCTTTGTTTTCTTCCCCAGGTGAGTTGTTAATGTGTTTTGTTTTTTGTTCATACTGTTTGGCTTAATGCTATTCATGCCAGCATGACTATGTTGCATAGTTTGAAAACTAGGTTAATGTGTTGGGCTATGTACATATATGTGTATATATGTATTGTCTGTATATTTTTTCTAGAAATGGAAAGAAATTGATGAATAAAGTTGTGACTGTCCATTTTTTGTAACCTTTTATTAATTTTCTCTCTGTCCCATTACTACCAATAGATGGCTATTAAAAATTCTAATAACATAAATACTTTCAAGGAATAAAATGTTGTTCACCTTTGATTCTAAATTAGAACATACTTTGGGTTGAAAGTACCAAAAATCTAATTTAGGTGTTTGTGGAAAACAACTCAATGAGCATTTTTTAAGCACCTATTTTTATGTTCAAGGCATAACAAAAAACAAACAACAGTCTTTTCACTCAAGGAGTTTACATTCCTGTTGGTGGGACAAAAACAAATGTGTCTAATATTTCAAAGATTTATGACTTCATATGGGTATGCCTTTTTCTCTGATGAAAACTCTCCACATCTTAGTGGACATTCTTTATGAATTATTGTGGTTAAAAAAAATTTCATTATCTAGTGGCCAACCTGCTCCTGCTGCTGAGCCTCTCTGAATTTAATTGTCCTTTGTGGACATTTAGTTCATCACATTTATACTAAAGCTTTCCCATCTTGGAAGGATCTGCCAGAGTATGTACTAGACCTGCATAGCAGTTAAGAACCCATGTTCACCTCCACATAGTGAAAAGGATTTTATTTCTCTGGAAATATTTCATAAATCACCAAGAAATTTTTTTCAACTTAGAAAGGGAATGAAAAATTTCTTCAACTTATTTTTTAAATATCCTAGATATTCTATGAGGATTAGAAAATATTTGAACTAAAAACATCTAAACTGTATTGATCTTTGCCAAATTGCTAAAATGATGTAATTTTTTCAAAATGAGCCAGAGTTGTAATTCCTAAAATGTTTATCTTTAAATATTTTGGAAATATTAGAATATATCTTATATGTTATATCTAACTGTCTTTAGAAATATGATAGTCTTCTGTGAATGTGAAATTTTTTTGCTAATTAGAGGAGCTAGTTTATATTTAGAATTTTCGTTTTACTTTGTAATTTTATCCTCAGTAGCATATATATTTGCTGAATTTTCTTCTCTGCAGTGGAAAGCTTTGTAATTTGGATGACAAATAACTTATTTCTGCCTAGTTTGTGTGTTTCCCTCCCCCACCCCCTACTTCCTTAATGTAAATTTGAATGAAATTTAAATGCCCAACTTAGCAGATGGAAAATTTTTTTTCCTTAAGTTTGCACTCTATGTTCCTGATCATTTTGAGTCCTCATGCATAGGTGTAGATTTCAAATGTAACAACCAACATTAATAAAACTGAATGTAATTAATGTGAAAATAGCAACTTTGTGGCTAGTTTGTTATTAGCACAATTTAAAACAAGTTCAATAGGTAGTTTTCCATGAAACTAACTTCCTGTTTTTTAATTAGAAATTTTGCTATGAACCCAAGGCAGTAAAAAAAATACTTATTCTCGGGGGGAGGGGGCAGGGAAAGTATGGCTCATGAAATATCAAAAAAGTTAAAATGGATTATTTTGATTACTAAATTTAAAAAGTTTTTGCAATCAGTTAAGATGCAGAAATACAGACCTAAAGAAAATTGTTCGTGGGGACATTGAACCAATACAGTAAAAATGACCATACTCCCTAAACTAACAAACTTATTCAGGGCTATACCAAACTCCCCAAAAGGATTTTTATAGAAGACATTTCTGAAATTCATTTGGAAGGAGGTCAAGAATTTCAATGGTAATAATGAAAAAAGTAGGAAGGCCTGTCAGTACCAGATCTCAAAGAGGATTTAAAAAGAGGATGATCAGCGGAGTAGTACACAACAAAAAGGAGCAAATACAGCATGGTGCTTGATAAACACAATAACTCCTGTTACTGAGTGGGGAAGAACTTGACAAAATTACTACCACAGGATAGCAATTTGGCAGAAATTAGGTTTAGGCCACCACCTCAGGCTACATACCAAGAAAAGCTCTAAATATGTGTATGTGACCTATATATTAAAGGTTCATAATCACAAACTACAGTTATCACTTTACAGAAGTATTCAGCAGACTTCTATGTAAAGTGATTTTTTTTTTTTTTACTTAATGTGAATTTGCCCAAGGACATAGGGAAGGGAGACAGGAAGGGAAGCAAGAAAGGGGCACCTGTGGAAAGAAGGGCCTGGCACAGGATTCCGGGATATGTGGTGCCCTGGAACAGAGGAGAGCGGGAGGAAGAATGTGGGGGCTGAAACACATGGTACAGGTGGGCTAGTTGGCTGAACAGGACAAAGGTCTCAGCACTGTAGGCCTCAAGCCAAGAGCCAGTCAGCAGTAGTGGAGGTGGTCATCTTCTGCTTTCACTTAGCGGTTTTTTTTTAAGGTTTTTTTTTTTGTTTGTTTTGTGGGGTGGGAGGCATTTGAGTGCCAAGCTGAGGATCAGGAGTGGAGAAAGAGTGCAGTAAAGTTAGGGTTTTTTTGGAATGTGGGGTTGGTTGGTTTCAGAATTCTTTATTATGTAAAGTCAAATTTGCATAATGCAGATTTACATAAAGCAAGAAGTCTGTAGAACAAAGTTACCTTTCATATCCATGAATAAGGGAAAAAGTTATGACTAAACAAATGATAGGATCACAAGATAAAATGGATGTAAAAAAGTTTTTGCATAAACATTTAATGTAGTTGAAAAGGGAAATAGGAAAAATCTTTGCAGTAAGTTTGTCTAATAAAGGAAATATTTCCAAGATATGTAAGGAACTGATTAAAATTTATAAGACAGAGCCATTCTCCAATAGATAAATGGTCAAATGTCATGAACAGGCAGTTATCAAAGGAAGAAACCCAAGCTTAACCACATGGAAAAAAATCCTCAATTCACCAATATAAGAGAAATGCAAATGGAAGCAACTTTTTGGTTCTACTTAATAATCTTCTAGACTGACAAAGATGACAAAAGAGGAAAAGGTCATGTTAGAGGAGCTTTGGTCAAAACAGGTACACTAGTGTACTATTATTGGTGTACCTGTAAATTGGTCCAGCCATTCTGGAAAGCGATTTAAAACTATACTCGGTTACTAAAATGTGCTTACTCTTTGACACAACTACGCCTCTACTAAACCTATACCCCAAAGAACCATGAGAGGGAGAAGAAGCCAGTCTTGCTCTAAGAAAATGAACTGACTTGTTATGCCAAATTAGATACATCTGGCAAAAATCTTAAGAAGATAAAAATAATATGGTCGTGCTTTATGTTGTTAGAAACACAAGCAGCCCTAAGGCATTCACTCCACTCTAGATTCCTACAAATAACCCTAAATCAAAAATGCCCTCAGGACACAGATTTTTAGTAGTTGAAAGTTATTACAGAATGGATCACTTGTGATTCACAAAGTAATTTTTCAATCTGATTGACTTAATTATGCTCATTTGCAAAATCCACTCAATCTACTTTGTATTAGATCATGCAACTCATAACTAAGGGCAATAAAAAAGGAATTTTAATCCTACATTGGGAGCAGTGGAGAAATCAAAGCAATGGACTACTGCTCAGAGTGGATAGGATAATGATAATGGACATCTTGGAAAAAAGAAAAATAATTTCATTTTGTTTCTACCAAAGAGAATGATCTTTGAACTTAAACGAAAAGGAACAGGAAAAAAACAATCATCTATTGATTGCCTGTTTTGTGCCAGGCACTTTACAAATTTTACCTGATTTTATCCTCACAACAAGCAAGTAAAGTAGGTTATTTTTATTATCCCCATTTTAGAGCTTAGGAAACTGAGACAGAAGTTAAGAGATTTTTGTATGGTCACATAACTAAAAAGTGTCTGAGGTTGAATTTGAATTCAGGTCTTTCTCACTCCTGACCTGGTGTTTTATTCCTAGTACCACCACACTAGAGTTAAATAAATGGCTAACTAAATTGAAACCCAAGGGATTTGTTCTGTAAAACTTGGACTCAGTCAAAAGGCCACACCTGAGGATCTAGAAGGCCATAGGCTCCCACCCCTGATCCTAGCTGCTCTCAAAGAATGGGTAATTGTTATTTTTGAGTCACTGTAAGAAATCTCAAAAACATGGGGAGTGGAAGAGGTGATACAGGATTGACGGTGAGCAAATGTCCAGATTTCAAAAAAGGGAAGAGGACGATTGAAGCTTGACTTCAGTCCCTGGCAAAATTCTAGAATGTATTATTAAAGGAGTGGTTTCTGAGCACTTACAAAAGAAGAGATAAACAAAGAGCCCGCACAAGTTCACCAAGAACATGCTACACTTAATTTCTTTTTTCTTTTTTTTTTTTGACAGTTATTGGTCTCATGGATCAGGAGCATTTTTAGATATAACACAAATTAAAGCAAAACATTTGACAAAATTTCTCGTGCTCTCTTTGAGAGTGATAAAATAGATGATAATACAATTAGGTTGAGGGGAAGGAAGAACAGTCCCTGTTCTGAAGGAGCTTACATTCCGTAGGGGGAGAAGACTTAGAATGCAGTTAAAGTAATAGAGGCCTAATTTATGGAAAAACAGGTTTTAAACATAATGTTCATTGTTGTTTACATAGTTTAGTTGCTGGTTCTCGAAGAGGACCAAAATGACATGACTGTGTTAGAGTCAAGTTACAATTTGTCCAGCTGGGGCTAATCAGACCTACATGAGCTCAGAATGCTATAGCACAGGCTGGGCACAGATAGTCCATGTGCACACTTGGGGTGGATTCTCTAAATTTGCACATCTTGTGCTTCTTTTAAGTTCCTTCAATTCTGCTTTGTTCATGGAGCATAGAGTAGGGTGTGTTCAGGGAAGACTAGTACCTCTGGTGTAAGGGCTGCTGAGCCCTTTTCAGGGCCGCTTTCCACCTTTGGTGTCTGCCTGCTCCACTTAACTCTGACCTGTGGCTCCAAGAAGCTATAGCATGCACTGCAGCCACACACCAGTAAACTCTTTCAACAAAAGAGCTAAACCAGGTTGACGGTAACCAAGGGGTCTCCAACCCATCGGTGAGTTAGGTGTGTGTCTACTCAACCACATGAAGACGGCCCCTGTGGAATGAGCAGATGAGAATAATAGTATAGTCACAATGTAAGCATAGTACTACAATGCTTTTTTTAAAAAAGAGAGCCCTTTATACTCTGATAGCCTTTTTTCAAAGATACAAATTATTCCTCACTTCAGGAAAATAACTCTATAACTCCAATGTAAGGTGCACAGTTCTAGCAATCTGTCTCCTTAGAATACTTGAGGAAGAGACAACTACAAGGACATCATGGACTCTAATAGTTGCAGCCCCTGACATTTTCTAATAAAAAATAAACTGAACAAAAGACAAGAAGCCTTAATTAAATGTCTATAATTTTGTTAAAGTCTTCTCTGTCCCTCAGAAACAAGGTAAGAGTTGAAGAAATACGACGTCCTGACAGGATGATCATGATGGTGTCAGATGCCTCTGATAAATTGCCATAGTCATCTAAATCCAAGTAGAGAGTTTTGGTTTTTTGTTTTTTTGTTTTCAGAAAAGCCCAATACACCCTGCCCCCCTGCCAAGATGCCATTTCTAACCTGTTTTTCTTGGTCTGAGCCATGACACAGACACCCAACAATGGAACATAAATGTTGGGTTTTCTCCCTGCTTGTGTTGAACCTTCAATTGGAAGATTCCCAGAGGCCTGTGCCCTCCTTCTAGATAATGAATCACCATACCCCTTTGTGAAGCTGGGATGTACGTCTTCAGTTCCTTGTACCCCTTTATTTTTCTTTTTTTAATTAATTTATTTTAAACTCAAATACACAGTAAGAAAAAAAAGCATTGCCATGTGCACAGCAGAATATGAGAGTATTCAAAATAAATTTCCATTTCAAGAAAGTCTATATAATAAATACACATTGTGTTCCAAGCTGTCCATCTTTACTTCCTTGTAAGTTTTCTTTTCTCTGCTGTGCACTTTTTCCTTTGTTCTTTTTTTCCCCACTTCTTCCCTCCCTCCCTCAAGAAGGCTACAATTAAGCAAGGATGTATTTATACGCACACACACATTATACATGGACACACATACATGCATATATACATACATGTACACATATGTACATGCACACATACATACTTGGATATCTATAACCATACTCATATATAGACATATACATTCATATGTATCTATGCAAGACTATACTATACTTGTTTGTCCTCTCTTTCTCTGAAGGTGGTGGATAATGTCTTCATAGGTCTAAGTCTTTGCATGTTTTCTAAGTCCACCAAGTCATCGTTTCCTATACCACAACAAAATTCCAACCTTATACTGTATGGTTATTTTAAATAGTCTAAAACAATATTGATTAATGTGGCTGACATATAATGTCCCTTCTTTTGATTAAATCTATTTTAGTCTTAACTTTGTCTGAAATCATAATTACCACCCCTGCTTTTTTTCCTAATAAATTCTACTCCTGATCTTTATTTTATGTTTGTATCTCCTATTTCCTATTCCTCCTGACTCCTCTACTTCTACCTGCTACCATGCTATCCTATTACTTAACCTACTCCCCCACCAAAGTTCCTTCCCTTATCTTCTCTCCCCACGCTAAAATCCCTCCCTTTTTCTCTCCCCCATGCCTACCCCCTTAACCTTTTATTTCTTTCTGAATTTAGAGGACTTTTATACCCTTCTAGACATATTTGTATTGTTCCCTCTTTAACCCATTCCCCATGAGAGTAGAGTTCCAGAACTACCAGCCCTGCTTCTCCATCTAATTCCTGCATCAGTTCTTCCTCTCATACCTCATTTGTATAATTGTTGTATTTACTTTTTCCTAGATGGCTTACTTTTTAATAGCACATCATATTCAGCTCTACCCCAATCTTTTTTTTGAACTACCCAATTACTAATAACAATCTTAGACATATGATTTACATTTCCTCGTATAGAAAGTAAACAGTCTGTCCTTACTGAGTCCCTTATGATTAGTCTTTGATATTTACCTTACATTTCTCTTGGATCTTGTATGTCAATTTTTCTATTGATTTCAGGTCTTTTTGCAACAAAATCCTGAAAGTCTGGCAGCTCATTAAATGTCCATTTGTTTCATTCAGGATTATGCTTAAGTTTGCTGAGTATGATATTTTCGGCTGCAGCCCCAGTTCTTTTGCTCTTCAATATATAGTATTCCAAGACCTGCTGACTTTTAGTGTAGGTGCTTCTGGGTCTTGTGTGATTCTAATTATGGCTTTGCCATATTTGAATTGTTTTTTTTCTTATTGCTTGTAATATTTGCTCCTTGAGCTGGGGGTTTTGGAATCTAGCTATGATATTCCTGTGGGTTTTCCTCACAGGATCTCTTTCAGTTGGTGATGAGTGGATTTTTGTCTGTTTCTGCTTTTTCCCTTTTGTTCTAATACTTCAGGACAATGTTCTTTAATTATTACTTGTATTATTGTATTAAGATTCTTTTTTTTGATTATAGCTTTCAGGTAGAAGAATTATTCTCATGTTTTTTCTTCTTGATCTGTTCTTCAGATCAGTTTTTTTCTTATGAAATGTTTCACTTTCTCTTCTATTTTTTCATTTCTTCATATTTTGTTTTGTTATTTCTTGGTCTCTTATAATTTCACTGGCTTCCCCTTGCTCAATTCTAATTTTCAAGGAGTTGTTTTCTTCCTTCAGATTCTAGATCTCCCTTTCTAGTTGGTTGGCTTTCTTTTCATATCTTCTCATTTGTCTTGGATTGTTGTTTTGTAAAAAAAATTTTTCCTCAATCTCTCTCATTTGATTTTTAAAGTCTTTTTTAAGTTCTTCTATGAATTCTTTTTGGGCAGGTGAACATTTGACATTACTCTTTGTTTTCTTTAGTATCCTCCTCTGAAGACAAACCCTAGTCTTCTCTATCCCCATATTAACTTTCTATAGTTGGGTTCTTTCTCCTTAGCCTGCTCATTTTTTTTGTCATTTGTAGAAGTTTATTATTGCAATCATTTCTAGTCCTGGGATATGGGGAATAGTGCCTCTGGCATCAGATCCTCCTTCAGTTCTCCCCTTTGGCTTGGAACTGAAACCAAGAACTCCGCCCACCTGTAAGCCAACCAGGTGTGCTAATTCCTTCTTGCCTAGGGCCGAATCTAGGCAGCACAGCTGGGCCTGGCATCCCTTATCAGCAGAGGTTCCTTCAATCTCCCCTTGGATCAGATGCCCAGCTCCTCATTGTCCAGGAAGGGAAAATTCCTGTTGCTGGGGAGGGAGGCTACCTCCCAATGCAGCTAGCCCAGGGCTCAACTCTTGTTGTTTCAGCAACTAGCTGGAGGTATTTACATTTAACAGGGATTGAATCTCAGCTCTCCAGTTGTCCCAGGAGGACCACTGTTCTACCCCAACTCTTGTTTATTTTTACTGCTCTACGTTCACCTTGAGGCCCTATTTTGTCTTATTTGTGGAGGAAATCTGGAGAGCTTGGAATCTTCTGACCTACTCCATTATCTTCCCAGAATCCTCTCTCTCTTTACATCCTTTAGGTATAGACTTGCATAATTTGGCAAACAATTTCCAGTTCATATGAACTATTACCCATAGTAGATAATCCTTTCACTTAATAAGAAGGAAAGTACTGGTTAAACGTATTTCTTATATTTCTCATTTAGTGTTTTGCTAAGTGACAGGAGCTGTGGATTCTTTATCTTGTCGACCTTTTTTTCTTCTGGGTTACATTATAATCAATACGAAACACAAGGAAGCCTATTAGCAGGCAGACAAATAACCTGCCTGTGGATATATGAACATTCCATGCGGTTGTATTTCTTGTCCTTTCCTGAACATTTTCTGATTTCGGTGTCTGTCAGGATGGAGAACATTTTATTCTTTTTTCCTCTCCTTTGATGTGAATCACTAGGCATCTTTCAGGTGTAACAGACCCTTTGGTTTACACTGGCAATGTACCTTAAAAGACTTTGTGCTGATAACAGCACAGAGTGCTGGGACTCAGATCAAACAGTTTAGAGAGCTTCTTTAAAAAATAAGAAATTTCAAGGAAGACAAAGAAATATTACAGGTTCTGATCTATGAGAATACCAAGGTGTTTTGTTTGAGAAAACAAAAGGCTATCTCCAGACTAGAGATACTAATACATGCCCACATATTTTGGGAATGAGATAACCTCACTATTGAGCAGAAGAGACACTGAAGTTAGATGTAGAGAGAATGCTAACCAAACGGAAGTTATGTAACAATAAAACTTAATTTCCCATGGTTTTCCACTGAAAGTTGAGTCAGTTGTCTCACTTCACTCTTTTCCTTTTGCTTGCTATCTCTTTTTTGGGGTCTCACTATCTCTACATTCCCCAAAAATGGAGTAACAAAAGTCAGCCCCTCTGAGTCTTTCAGCTTTCACCGCTGTAGATTTGCCCTTCTCACAAATTATTGACACTGCATTGCTTGTTGATCTGACAGACTCACCATAAAAACCCAAAGAAGGTATTTGCACTTAACTCTCCAAAGACACAGTTTCCTAAAGAACTAAAGCGAAACCCAGAGGTGCATAACAAAATCTCTGTACTGTGGTGACAGATGCCATGGAAATATGTGGATGAAATCAGGTATTCCATGCACATAATTGTCTCTTTATTCTATAAGCAATTAAATATCTCTGAAGTTTGGTGTTTATTTATTTTTTCCCTCTTCAGGAAACAAGGAAAGTTCATTATTTTTTATTTCAATTTAACAATGCTTACTTAATATTCTAAACCCTACACTGGTGTTATCACATTAGCAGCTAGCCAGGAATGCATGGAATGGAGGGAGTGGTAAAGCTGGAGGTTAGGAAAGTCATGATGATCAAAGCACCTTATGGAGCTAAAAAAAATCTTTATGATGTTAAAAGACAAGCATAAGGAGAAAGTTGTTGAGATTTCTCTGTTTTCATTAACTAAAATCTTTCAAGAAAAGGCTACAATCTTGTTCAAGTGCTGCCTGGGGTAGGGATAAAGGCCACATGGGACAGGCAGTCTATCTGCATGACCATTTGCAAGTCAGTTCTTTGTAACCTGTAGAATAATTGCTTAAATACATACATAGAGATGTATTAAATTATTTCATCAGTTAATATGTCATCAACTGGAACCACAAATGGAGAATAAGCAGGACCCAGAATCCAATTGTAGTAGTGTGGGCTAGGTAGCATTGGGATATTATATGGCTTTTTCAATGATCTCAAACTGCTCCTTGAATCCAAAGCACATCTTTTAACATTAATAGTTTCCCAGTAGTGATATGTGGACTTCAAATAATAGATCAGCACAATCTTAGAAAAATAAATGTGTTAGTGACCCAAAAGTCAGTGATGGGTATAAGTAGGCCATAGCATATTTTTAAAAATAAATTTTAAAATATCCTTTATGTTTTTATCACCTAAATTTCCCCCTCTATTGTTCCTCTTCCTCCTTCCAGGGAGCCATCCTTTATAATAAAGAATTTTTTAAAAGAGGGGAAAGAAAAAGAGAAATGGAAAAATTTCAGCAAGACCATTCAAAATATTAACAAAATTTTACTTCATATGTAATAATCCACACTCGTGGCCTCTTTACCTCTGCAAAGGAGCAGGGGAGAGTATCTTCTTATAGTTCTTCTTGGAGTCCAAGCTGTGTTTTTTTTTAATTTTGCCATGTTCATTTTTTATAATTTTGTGGTAGTTGCTCTTTCCATTTACATTGCTGTAATCATTGCATATTATTTTCCTGGCTCTGCTTACTTTACTTTGCATCTGTCCACAGAAGTCTTTCCATGCATCTGCATTCATCATGTTCATTGTTTTATGTAGCACAATAATTATTCCATTATATTCATGTACCAGACCTTGTTTAGCTGCTCCCCAGTCAATGGGCACCTACTTCACAATTCTTTGCTACCATAAAAAATTGTTGCTATATATACAGCTGTATTGTTGTTATTCAGTCATTTCAGTCATGTCTGACCCTTCATGACCCCATGTGGGGTTTTCTTAGTAAAGATAATGAAGTATTGTCATTTCCTTCTCCAGCTCATTTTACAGATGAGGAAACCAAGGCAAACAAGGTTAAGTGACTTGCCCAGGGTTATACAGCTTAGTGTCTGAGGCCGGATTTTAACTCAAGTCCTCCTGATTCCAGGGTCAGCACTCTATCCACTGAGCCATCTAGCTGCCCTAAATATTGCTGTAGCATATTACTAATGATGACTTACATGTAAAAGTAACATAAAACAACTAGAAAAGGAATTTGGCCAGTGATGTGAGTAAGAAGAATAACAGATGGTCAGCCTAAATGTTGTACTGGTGTCTTGTTACAAACAACATGGTCCAAAAGATCCCGGTGATCTAACGAAGGTAAAGCACTCATGACTAGCTTTGCTCATATAGACTTTATTTAAGAATGAAGGGGGTTAGAAGTTAACTCTTACGAGATGATCATAATGCAGCAGAATCAGAGCCGTAGGGTGCCTCTGAACCCACAGTCCCCGAATCTTGAAAATGCAAAGGCCTGCACCAAGAACTTGGTCAACACAAGTCAGGACTTCTGTTAGAACCAAGGATCACAGTTTTATTGGGCCAAAGAAAAGAGGAGTTGTGTTCAGTTTAGATAAACACTCTAAAACAAGAATTAAGTGGGAAGTGAGCTTGGCTCCAACTCAACCCAATAGTGGCAATGCCTTCCACATAGGGTGTTCTACCATGAGTTCAAGGACCTGAACTATTCCAAGGTACTAGCGATATGTGCAGGTCAAGGGAAACCAGAATGGCACTCAGTCTACTGCTTGCACCTCCGTAATAACAGCTACTCACCAAATATTAAAAGACTCAGAAAAAACTTAAGTTCATCACAGAGAATGCTGACCAAACAGAAGTCATGCAACAGGTGGAAAAGGCATATTCCCTACACTGCATTGCTTGATGACTTTGGCAGATTCATGATCAAAATGCAGAGAAGGTGTTTGCAATGACATTTCCAAAGACACAGGTGTCAATGGTTCTCAGTTCCTGAAGAATTGAAAGCAAGACCCAATGGTACATGGCATAAACACTGTACTATGGTGACAGGTGCCATGGAGCTATATACATGAGCCCAGGTGTCTCATTCAGGTAATTGGTTCTTAATTGTATAAATTTTCAGCATGTTGCATAGCAACTGTAGGGAGGCTTTATACAAAAGTATAAATGGGTTGTGACCTATGAGGGAATCACAGAATCTCAGAGTTAGTTAGAAGAGGCCTGAACGGCCATATCATCTAAAGTTACTTGAACAAGAATCTCCTCTAATGCATAGTAAGGTAGAAATAATATGAACCTTGGAAAAGTGACCATTCCATTTTAGAATCCATAATCAAGAAGAAAAGGAAATCATAAACTAATCTGACATGTGCCCTAAATTATGGGAGAGTAGATTTCAAAGGGTTCAGGAAAATGATAGGTAGGATTCCAGGAACTAAAATTTGGGAAGGGATATTGACCCCAAAGGAAGGGGAAACTGTCGAGAATGAAGTTCTGAAGACAAAAAGAGAGGCTATTCTAATGCAAAAGAAAAAAGGAAGTTGCCAGAAGTGAACTATATGAATACACAAGAAATTCTGCAATGAACTTAAAATTTGTAAAGATTTATACAGAAAATGAAAGCAAAGGAAGGAAACTGAGGTTGAATACAACAGCATGACACATCCTGTTAGAATAGCATCAGGATTGTGAAATCTCAAGCTGAGCTGAAACTGGTAAAGAAAGCTAAGAATAACGTATATACATATGTTAGATATAATAGGTATAATATACATGTTATTATATATAACATATATACATAAGAATAACATACATATGTGTGGGTGTTTAAGCAATAGCTGGGAGAAGAGGAATATTAAAAAAACGATAGGAGAAGAATGGCTCTGGGTAGGTGGGACAGTAACAATACGTAACAGAAATGGAGAAGAACAACTCAACCCTAATTTTGCTTCTGTTTTCTCTACCAAAGGAAGTGATTTTTGGATTTGAAAGGACACAATAAAAAATAGCTCATGAAGAGAGCTGATGCTCAAGATAAGTAAGATGATAATAAAAATTCTGAAATGCCTCCTGAAGAGTTATATCACCAAGCCTAAGTGAACTCCATCCTGAAGGAGCTGGCAGATATGAATGCTGAGCCATTGGCTATGATCTTTGAAAGATCATGGATGAAATAAGGATCTTACTTAAGATCTTCAAGCAGAGGTTATAAGACCAAATAGCAGATATGCTGTAGACAGAATTCTTGTTCAGGTATGGGTTAGACCTTAAATTATTAAAGTCTTTAATTCTATTATTGTGACACACAAATAAGTAGGCATACTTTGGCCTTTACTTGATGGGCTCTCATGAAGGGAAACCACTGCCTCATGAGACATTTTTAGATGGTTTTAATTATTAGGAAGTTTCCTTCCATCAAATCTAAATCCATGGGGGGAGGGAAGAAAAAGGGGAGAGGAAAAAAAGGCGGGAAGAAATTTATATGATAATTTTAATATGTATTTAAAAGGAATAGCAAGTTGTACATAACAGATTGGCAGTTTCATGTGCAATCATCTTTTTTTCATTATACAATGTTATGGAAATACTTGTTTTATTCCATAAATTAAAAATAAAATAAATGTTTAAAAAATCTAAATCTACTTCTCTACTTCTAGTTCTGCCCCATGGGACCAAAAATAATCAATCTAATTCCTCTTAATTAAACATGAAACGATAACTAGAATATGACTTTGGACAGTTTGAATAGTGTTGTTTTATTCAAAACAAATAGAAGAGGTGAATGGGGTATATTTTGGGTGGGAGAGGGTGAAGAGATAGCATGGTATGATAAGAAGGTGTATTCATGGGAAGAAATGCCAGAAACTAAAAGAGGAATGTATGGTAGAGAACATTAGGATAAAGGTCAGTGGAAAAAGAAACAGAAAAGATTTTTGTCTTTAGAGTATGTTACAGATCACCTAAAATCTAGGCCCTAGACAAAAAGAGAAAACATATGAGGAATTTGGGAGAAAGATCACAAGCTTGACCCAGAAGCATGATCAAGTATGAGTCATGTGAGACTTTAATTATGCAGACAGCTGCTAGAGCTCTTGGTGCCAAAAACAGAAGAGCTAATAACTTTTTAACTTGCCTTAGTGATAATGTCATCATTTGAAAGTTGGAAGGAGCCAATAAGAAAAATTTCTATTCCGGGTTTGATTTTTTTATAAGGCATAAACGTGTTGTTGGGGGAGAAGTGATGGGAACTCTGGGGAGAAATGACTCCCCCTGACAGGCGATGATAGAATAAAGGAAATCTGAGGATAGCTTGACCCGCAACCTAGATTTTAAGAAAATACAGTTCAAAAGATTTGGAGGAATTTAAAATTCTATACAAATTAGCCCAAGAGGGATGGGAGATAGTGATCAAAAATGAAATTCTAGAGACACAAAGGGGAACAATCCCAATGAGGAGGAAAAAGGGGATTTATCAGAAGACACTAATTTGGTTACACAGGGAACTCACCAGCCAACTTAGGTTGTTTTCTTTTCTTTTCTTTGAGACTCAGACCCCTTATCTCATCCAGGCTGGAAATACAATGGTCATTCACAGACCCAATCTGACCACTGATTAGCGCAGCAGTTTTGACCTATTCAGTCTCAAACCTATCACTCCTCCTGAGGTAGCCTGGTGGTACCCTACTCACTGTATTGGTGCCAGACTTAGTGTGGGTGTGCATAGAACTTTAGCCCTTTTGGAGCTCGGAACTCCTAAACTCAAGCAATCTACCAGCCTCAGCTTCCCCTAATAACATGGATTGTGTGTGAAACCGTGCCTGGCCCAACTTGAGTTTTAACAAGAAATGTACAGAAGACAAAAGCAAAGCCAGGCAACAGAGGATGAATATAAAAGCATGTCGTGGTACTTTAAAAATAGTGTCAGAAGTGCTAATGCTCAGAAAGAACTAAGGCTGGGTTAGAAAACTAAAGACAAAAAGGAGAGGGTGTTTTTCTTTTGTTTTTTTAAAGCTATGTTGGAAGAAAAAGAAGGATCAAAGAAGGAATAGGGCATTTGCTTGGGATGGATGGAACAATGATAACTGACAAAAGGAAGGCAAAACCACTCATTTCTTAATTTGTCTGTTTTCTCTGCCAAAGAGAATGATTCCTCCCTGGAAATGACAGAACAAAAATGGTTAACATGGAGATGATTCCTAAGATGAGTAAGGATATATGAAGAAAGTGCCTAATTGTCCTTAATGAATTCAAGTCACCTAGCCAGATGAGCTACATCCTTGGGTCCTATGGTCTCTCATTCTCTCTCAGCTGAGGATCTCAACTATTATTTTAATGAGAAAATAAGGTCAAATTGAATATAGCTAGAGGAAATCTCACAACTATATTGACTGGGTACATTGCAAATTCATGTTATCTAACCTCAACTGCAGCAAGGCAATCCTTTTATTCCTCCCTTTGTAATTCCCCACAAAAGCTGTTCCACTTTTTTGCTCCCCTACTCAAGCCCTCCAAGTTTTCCTCTTCTCCCCATCTCATCTTAGAACCTTATATCCACACAGATGTTTCCTCAAATTCCTTAACTTCTCAGTTGCTCAGCCACCTTAAATCCCACGACCTCTTTCTTCACTCCACTTCAGTCACACATATAGATGGTTATACACTAGATCTTGCTACTTCTCATAAATGTTCAATTTCCCTAATTAAAAACTCTGACATTCTGCTACCTGAATATTGCCTCCCATCATTCCATCTCTCCCAATAATTCACCCCTGCTAAGCCTGTTCTTCACCCTCATAAAGACCTCAAATCTCTTCGCCTCACTTCTTTCTCTATTACACCAGCTCTGACTTCACTTTCCATCTTCTCCAGTCTCAATCCAGTAGTTAGCCATTTAAACTCTATAGTGTTCTCTGTTCTCAAATCCTTTGCCTCCTTGTCCTATCAATGTTTTTCATCCCTGGATCACTGATACCATTCATAGCCTGTACTCCTACTCAGAAGCTATTAAACATAGCTGGAGGAAGTCATTACTGTGTTTACTGAGTATATTACACACTCATGTTATCTGATCTTAACTGGGCCCTCACTGAAACAAGGCAGTCCTTTTATTCCTCTTTTGATTGATTTTCTCCACAAACAGAAGCTATTTCAAACCTGTACTTCCCTACTCCGGCCTCAAAAGCCTCCCTCCCCCTTCTTCCCACCTCAGCTTAGGATCTTGATTCTTACTTTATTGAAAAAGTTTATAGTGTTCTATGTAAGTGCCCTATTTTGTCCTTTTCTTCATCTCAAACCCCCTCAATATTGTCTCCCATTCTTTCCTCCTTTTCCCTGTCTCTGATAAAGATGTGGTTCCTTTCCTTGCCAAGGTTAATCCCTCTACATAAGCACTCAATCCTATCCCCTCCCATCTTGTTCAGTGCATTGCCCCAACAATCATCCCCTTATCTCTCAAATCTTCAATTTCTCCCTAATAATTGGTTCCTTCCCTATCACCTTCAAACATGCCCAAGTCTCCCTCATCCTTAAAAAATTCATTATGCCCTACAATCCCCTCAAGTTACAGTCATAACTCTCTCTGCTCTCAGCCAAACTTCATAAAAAAAAGTTGTTTACAGTAACCAGTTCTCTTTCCTCCTCTCTCTCACTCCTCAGTCCTTTGCAATCTGTCTTCCAAACTCATCCCTCAACTGAAACTGCTCTCTCCAAAGTTACCATTGATCTAATTGCTAAATATGATGGCCTTATCTTAGTCCTCAGCCTTCTCAACCCATCTACTGCCTTTGATACTGTTGATGGCTCTTTTCTCCTGCCTACCGTCTTCTCCCTTCTGGTTCTCTTTCTACCTATCAGACTGTCCCTTTTAAGTGCTTTTTCTTGGTTCATCATCCATATCAGGCCCTATAACTATAGGTGCTCCACAAGGTCCTTTCCTAGGCTCTTTTCTCTTCTCCCTTCATACTCTCTTTTGGTATACTCTTCAACTCCTGTAGGTTTGACTGTCATTTCTATGTACATGACTCCCACATCTAAATATCCAACTCCAACCTCTCCCTTAAGCTTTAACAGCGCTTCACAAATTATCTATTGAACATTTCAAACTGAATGTCCCAAAGTACATCTCAAATTCAGGATGTCCAAAACTGAACTCACTATCTTTTCCCCCAAACCCACTCCCTTGATTCCTTACTCTTTCTCACACCACAGAGTCAATCAATTGCCAAATCTTGCCATTTCTACCTCCACAACATCTCTTGCATCCATCCAACCCTTTCTCTCACAGCTAACACCTTAGTCCAGGGCCTCATTACCCTTCTCCTAAATTATTGCAGCAACCTCTTAATTGATCTCCTTCCCTCCAGTTTCTCTCCGTTTCATTCGATCCTCCACAGAGCTGCCAAAATGATTTTCCTTCACTATAGATCTGATTATGTTGCTCTTCTACTCAATTGATTCAGGTAGTTTCCTGTTGCCTCTAGAAACTAATATAAATTTCTCTGTTCATCTTCTGAAGCCATTCACAATCTTAACTCAACCTATCTTTCTAGTCTCAGACATTACTCCTCTATCTACACTCTGCAATCCAGGCAAACTGGCTTTCTCTCTGTTGCTCAGACTCAACGTCCCACTATTCCTCTCCCTGCCTTAGTACTAGTTGAACTAGTACTAGACATTTGTACTAGTTGACAGCCATACCTAAAATATGCTCCTTCCTCACCTCTACCTCATAAAATCCCTTTCTTCCTTCAAAATGCAGCTCAAAAACCATCTTATGTATGAAGCTTTTCCAAGTTATCACCTGCCTTGCATCCCAAAATACCTTGTATTTAGCTGCTTTTTAAAAATTTATATTTATTCTTTTTATTCTACATATGCTCGTATGTCTTTGTCGTCTCCCCAGTTAGAATGTAAGTTCTTTAAGTAGTGATTGATTCATTCATTATATTTGTATCCCCAGCACCTACCACAACAGTGCCTGACACATAGTAGGAGTTTAATGAATACTTGACTGATTAGAAAAACGTGCAATGGATGATGATATAATGGGGGAGGGGGACGGGGCAGGATTCAAAACTGGATGGATGGCCAAACTAGTCGTTAATGATTCAATGTCAATATGTCAGAAAGTATCTAGTGAAATACCACAGGGATCTGTGCTTGGAACTTCAACAACTTTATCAATGAAGAATAAAAGCATAGGCGGTATGTTTATCAAATTTGCGAATGACACAAACTTGGGAGCAACCAGTAGTAACACAATGGATAATAGAGTCAGGATCAAAAAGGACCTTGATACAGTAGGGCATTGGTCTGATTTTAATAAGATGAAATTCAATAGAGATAAATACAAAGTCTTACACCTGGGTACAAAAAAAAATCAACTTCATAAGTATAAGATGGAGGAGGCATAGTTAAATAACACTTGCTCTGAAAATGAACTGGAGCATTTAGGAGCCTGCAAGCTCATCATGATGTGGTAACCAAAAGATCAAATCTGCCTTAAGCTACATTAAGAGAGACACAATGTCCAAGAACAAAGAAACTATAGTGCCGCTATGTTCTGCCCTCACCGGACCTCATACATAGCATTGTGTTTAGTTCTGGGTACCACAGATGAAGGTGCTGAAAAGCTGGATTGTCCAGAGCAGGGCTATCAGGATGGTGAGAGGCCTTGAATCCAAGTCATATGAGAATCAATTGAAAGAACTTAGCATGTTTATCCTGGAGCAGAGAAGACTAATGAGGACCACGATAGTAGTCTTCGAGTATTTTGCATGGCTGCTGTCTGACCATTCTGTTGGTTCTACTGCAAAGAAGCACATTTAGGTTTGATTTCATAAAAAGCTTCCTAACAATTAAAACTGTTTAAAAGTAGAATGGGCAACCTTGAGAAGTGTTGGATTCCCTCTCCTTCAAGATCTTCAAGCAGAGACTAGATTACCATTGGTTGGGTTTAGAGCAAGGCCACTTATTTTTATGAATTAGATCATGTGGCCATTGGGGTCCCTTCCAATTCTCAAATTCTGATCTGCAACCCATGCCAGCCCATCAGATCCTCAAAGACACATCTATGTACCTTCCCACTGAGTTTATTATGTGAGCTAAACATCCTAAATAATAAAATATCCTACATAAACATAAATAAATATCTTAATATCCATGATTCCTTCAACCAATCTTGCTATGGTATGATTTTGAGATGCTTTGTCGACCTTGTCACCTTCCTCTGGAAGCCTTACTGCTTTTCAATATCCTTCCTAAAAGGCAGTGCCAAGAACTGACCACAAAACTCTATATGTGGTCTGACCAAGGATGGCAGGATGATCGCCTCCCTAACCCAGGACATTATACCTATCTTAATACAGCCTGAGATCTCATTAGCTTTCTTGTATGCCAGCTAACACCAATAGATCACATTGAATTTCAGTCTACTAACACTCCTAGTTCTTTTTTTTTAGATTAATGCCATTTATCTCTTACACTTGTGAGGTTAATTTCTTAATCCTAAATGTAAAATTTTACATTTGTCTGCAATAAAGTTCATCTCATTAGAACATCCAAGTATTCTAGGCTCCGGCAATCTTTTTGGATCCTTAATGTCATCTAATTCAATTTAATGAGCATTTGTGAAGTACTTACTACGTACAAGACACTATGCTAGACAGAGGAGATAAAAATTAAACAGTCCCTGCTCTCAAGAAATTTAGATCCTAACAGGGGAAAATACCATGTACATAGATACAGAATATTTGATAAATAAATAGGAGATAAGTTCAAGGTAGAGGTAAACATTAGCATGTGGAGCATCAGGAAAGGCCCTGTGTAGGAAGGAATACTTGGGCCGAGACCTTAAAGGAAGCTATGATACTGCAAGGCTGAGGTGAGGATGAGAAATATATTCTAGGCCTGGAGGACAGTTTGTGCTGAGGCATGAAGACAGGAGATGTAATGGTATGTATAAGAAACAACAAGTAAATCAGTGTTATTGGAATGTAGAATGTAATGATGGAGAATAATGTGTAATAAACTTGGGGCCAGACTATAAAGGGCTTTAAATGCCAAATAAAGGAATGGGTTTTTTTCCACATGAATAGCACAAGAAACTGTCAACTGCTTGTTAAAAATCTAGGAAGACTTTATCTATGGAGTTCCCTTGATGTATGAGTATAGTAACTGAAAAAAGGAAAGAGAGGGAGAGAAACAGAGAGAGAGAGAGAGACAAACAGACAGACAGACAGACACAGAAAGAGGGAGGGAGGGAGAGAGAAGAAAAACAAGAAAGAAAGAATAAAGTTAATCTGGTGTGCCCTATTATTGAAGAAGCAGGATTGGTCTTTGTGATCACTGTTTCATTAACTATCCCTGCCACCTCTGAGGGACAACAGGTTTCTTCTGTATGCTTTCAGCTCAAGTTCCCATTCAAGTATGTTTCCTCTAATTACATACATTACATACACTATACAATTAGTATCTCCCCCATATCATTGTAAAGTGATTTGAGTCCCAATATCGTTTAAAGCAGGGAAGAAAAGACATTCAGTTGACAGCTGAAGCAGAACCTAGCATGCATACCCAACAGAAACACTTTGCCTATTTCCTTCCTTTGGCCATGAGGTATAAGGATGGCTCTGAATTCCAGAAGGATAGAGAAGGGGGAGGGGGAGACCACTCTTCCCCCTCATCCCCAAGCCTCCAGCAGGCTTGCTCAGGAGTGTACAGCCTGCCAGGCAATCCTTTGTTGAAGATAGGGTCACCTCTTGTTTGTTTCTTTTCTCCTTTAGTACATGACCTTATGAGACTTTAAAAGGTCACGGCAGCAGAAGACTAGTGATGGCAGTCTATGCTAGAGTTTGCCAGCAGCTAAGTCTGATGCACACATGTAGGCCCAAGGAACAACTTGCTTTCCAGCCCACTAGTGGATCAACCTGGTAGCTGAGATGTAGTGTCTTACAGAAAGATCTAGCTAGACCAACTATGCCCATTCAGATGTGAACTTGGTGGGCTAAATCTCTGTAGTATACAATTTAAGTTTGAGCCCAAGTCTCTCTAAGGCCTGAAGTGTTAGAGAAGAGAACATGTCCTCTTTTGGAAGACGTTTCTGGCTTTCTATTCTTCTTCTGTAAAGAAATCTGCCATTTTCCTTTAAATAAAGGAATCGTGGACTAGATTCCTTTCCCTTCAAGAAGGGGGTAAAAATATATGAACATAACTCCATACTAAAACGAATGGCTCTGAGATAATTCAGTAATTATATAGAGTTAGGAGTATTGACCTGGTAGCATTTAAAGGGTGTGTTCAATGAAAGGACAAATCCAAGGGGGGAAATTCCAACTTCCTCTTTCTAGACTGTCTTTTCAACAAAGCTTTTAGCATTAGACATAGTTACATTTTTTTTAAAAATGACAATGAATGGTTACAATTGAGCTTTCAAAAATGCAAGATTAAGCAATAAAGGGGAGGGAGGGAGTTATTTCAGGAAGTTTAAATGTTTGCAGCTGAATATTTAATTCCTTTAAATTTTTTCCTGGGGATTTTCTTCTCTTGGCTTTTTCTCACTTTCAGCTGTCACTATTGATTTAATGTCTCCTCAAAACATAAAAAGCCACTATGAAGTCAGCACTTTGACACCCTGAATGTGTTTCTAAGATACAAAATGGTCACTTTGGTTTATCATTCATTCAGTATCTCACCGATGCAGCTCTTTTCTGTTCTCAAGTATGTGTGGAATGAAAATTTCATAACTTCAGGGTTTACTAGCTATTGTCTGCTTATTTCTTTATCGATGCTGTTAAAGATAGAGACCAGATTTATTTACATATGTATACGCACACATACTCCTCTATCACTACTACCACCACCACCAGTAACAACCACCAAATGAATAGAATTCAATTTTGCAGCATTGCCACAAGTAAGAATAGCTCTGTACTTGTATAGCTGTTTTCACTCACATCTGTTCCTTTTGTAGAAAAAGTTTCATCTTACACTGTGAATAGGAAAGAAAAAATGGTTATGTCATATTTTTATATAATTCCTTTTGCAGCATGGATTGAACCTCATGGAATATATATCGGGATGGGCCTGCAGGAGCCATCTCATAGAGTGTGCACTGAGTTGGCCTGGCCATTTTCATGAAAACATGTGTTCACCTGTGAAGGACTTGTCATTTTGGGACATGAAACAAACCCTGGACGGTCCCTTACTCCCCCAAGGGAGTGACTTTGCCTTCTGTCTCTCTCTCCCATCTGCCCTCCAGAAAACAACGTGACCTAATTCTGGGACATCTGGTGAAAGAGAGAGGAATGGTCTTCACCCAGACAGCTTAGCAAATACTTACATGTGGCAGCAAAAGCAGGGGCTCAGCTTGACAAACTTAAACTTGACCTCTGGCTATCTTCTGATTTTTTTTTTTTGCCTGACCATGGGCAACTGAAGAGCAATACCAAGAAGAGTATGCCCAACCTTGGAAGCAGTCTTTCAAGTTCCAGAGGTCAAGAGATCAGGTTATCAATCAATTGATAACCAACCAATAAGTATTTTAAGAGCCTAGTGTGTGTTAAATACTGTGCTAAGAGTGCAATACAAGTACAAGGAATGAAACAGGACCTACTCATAAGGAGCTTATGTTCTAATAGAGGAAGAAAACAAATATATATGTATATGTAAATATGTATATTGTATAAAATAAAGGAAATAAATGCAAGCATATATAAAATAATTACATTATAGTTTAGTATGAAAGCAATAGTCATTGTGGAAAGCAAGAAAGGCTTCATTTAGAAGATGGTGTTTGAGCTGTATCTTAAAAGAAGAAAGGGCCTCCATGAGATAGAGGTAAGAAAGGAGTATGTTCCGGGTATGTGGGATGGTGAGTGACAGACTGACTGACCAAGTCAGGAGATGGAGTGCAATGTATGGCAAAGAGAAAGGGTACCAGTTTATACGGATCTCAGAATGAGGGAGGTGGAGTAATGTCCCCCTGGACTGGAAAAATAGGTTAGGGCCAGGCTGTGGAGGGCTTAAAAGTGAAATAGAAGAATTTATATTTGAGGCAACAGGAAGCCACTGTAGTTGATTAAATAGGGGAGTCACATGATCAGATCTATGTGTGAGGAAAATTGCTTTGGCAGCAACATGAGGATGTACTGGAGTAGTGAGAGTCGAGATGGAGAGACCACTTAGAAGGTAGTGAAAGCTAATTAGGGCCTGAAGCAGCAGTGTGCTGACAAATGTTTAACAACCCCATGGAGTGACTTGGAGATTCAGATTTAGTCTAATAGACTATGGTCTTGCAATCTCTGACAGGCAGGCATTGCACATGGGTTTGATTGTAACTGACCTGTGTCCCCTAGAATGTAAACTCCTTGAGAGTAGAGATTGTTTCATTATAAGTATGTAAATTCCCATCTCCTAACACAGGGCTTGGCACATAATAAGCACTTAGTAAATACTTGTTGACTGACCGACTAGCATTTATGTGCTTAATATATGATTGTTGAATGACATAATACGCTCTTAATGTATGAATACTTGGCTGACTAATATAGTAGGCATTTAATAAATGCTTGTTTGATTGACACAGTAGATCTTAATAAATGCTTGCTGAAAAATAATCATCTGTGATTCCAGAAGACCTACAAGGAAGAATGATATCTCCCCTCCTCCTGACATGTGTAGAATGAGACACACAGTTGTGAACATGGACAATATGGGAATTTTTTTTGCTTGACTATAATTATTTGTTGTAAGGGTTTTGTTTTTCTTTTTGTAAGAGTTTTTTTGTTTTTCTCTCCCCCAACAGTGGGGGAGATATGAGGAAGTAAAAAACTAAGTACTTGAAAATTTAAAAGAATTACAAATAAAATTCATAATAAATGCTTGTTAATTAACTGATTGATGTCTTTAAGAACAATCTTCAAGGAAATGGTGACCATACTGCTTCTCTGGCATAGCCTGACTCAACATCATGTACTGTTCTTCGTTGTCTTTGGAATTCAGCCAAGGACCCTGTAGAGGAATTTTTCATAATCCCATTAGAACAGGGGTGAGGAATCTCTGGCCTCAAGACCACATATGACCCATTAGGTCCTCAAGTGCAGCCCTTGGAATCCAAACATCACAAAACAAATCCTCTTCATAAAAGGATTTCTTCCGTAAAAGTTGGACCCAGTCAAAAGGCTGCACCCAAGGACCTAGAAGGCCACACGTAGCCTTGAGATCACAGGTTCCCCAACCCTGCATTAGAACAAGCCCTGCTTCTTCCAGTCTGTGGGTGGGGAAAGGGGGAAGGAGTTGGGGAAGACCAGAGAAAGGGTCACATAGGGATAGACCCCTGGTCGGACTAGAGAGGAAGCTAAATAATAAAGTAAGCCTTGAAGCTCACTTCCCAAAGAATCTTGTGTCCTGCCCCCCCAACATCGGGTCTTCCATTCCTTTCACCTTTTCCTCCTTGTAAATACACTTGAGGCTTACAGAGGCTTACATACATAAGGAATATATGGTCCTGACCCTCAGGAGAAAACCATACAAAGCGGCAGAGGGACTAAGATAACTATTTTCCTAGCACTTTCTTTTCCTGCCCCTATGAGAGAGGTAGCCAACCCATTCCCTATCCTATAGAAGCTATGGGTCTCAGACACTGTGATGAGGATAAGGAAGGCACATAGATACTCAGAGGACTAAGAAAAGTAACTGGTTTTAATTAACCAGTTCTTGACATTAATACATAACTTTATGGAACAGGGGAGATAACTTTTCTCACTCCTTTATTACCGTGCAGAACTTTTCCTCCAGCTTCTATGACAGCTGGACCTGTAACATTTGGGATAAATAGAGGGATATTGTAGCATGAATGAGGTATTTCATATAGGGAGTATTAATTTCTGAGAATTTTTTCTTTCATTTTTGATCTCGAGATGAGAGAGGCTAAATATGGACTCATACTGAATGTCATGTTTAAAATTGGCGGAAGCTATTTTCAGCTTAAAGAAACTTAATTAGATGTCTAGAAGTTGCTCTCCTGGTTGTTATCAGATGTTCAGAAAGACTGCCCTACTTCATTCTTCCCCTGTTCGTGTGAACCTCAAATGCTACACAATTTGTTTCAATTAAAAAAAAATGTGTTGTTCATCTACTGTATGCCAAGCTATGTTCTTGGCCATGGGAATACAGAGATGAATAAAAGTTAGTACCTGCATTCTTGGAGTTTGCAATCTAGCAGGTATCACGGCAGTTACTTTATAGGCAAAGTGACCTCCAACATATATGTATGAGCTTCCCATTACCCATTACCAAAGGATGGTAATAACAATCTGAAATAGAATGTACTTTCCTTGCCAATGGATAGCGTGTAGGATGGGAGTCAGGAAAACATGGGTTCAAATAACACCTCAAACACTTACTAGCTGTGTGACCCTCAGCAAATCATAACCTCTCTGTGCCTGTTTCCTCTTCTGTAAAATTCAGATAGTACCTATCTTACAGGATTGCTGGGAAGATTAAATGAAATGATGTATATAATGTGCTATATAACCTCATACCTTCAAACTTTAAAGTGCTATATAAATGTGACTATATATAGGAATCACAGCACCTGGGGCAAACTTTATTGAGCAGGAAAGGACAGGGTGAAGGGGGAGAGTATATATGTAACCACTCCTGTGCACAGTCGAGATAGACTGGAGAGAGAGGCCATGGGAGTTAAGAAGTCTGAAGGTCAAAGAGCCTAGGATGTTAAAAGAGAATAAGGACTGGGGTGGAGAACACTGTGAGTCAGTAGTGAATTTATTGGTGAGAAAGGCAAGTGGCCTGAAGGTTCATAGTTAATAGCAACAAGAATTTCGGCAAAATGGATTGAACATTAAAGGAAGAGAGAGTTGTAGTTGTTGAAAGATCGTAGAACATGGCAGTGGGTAGTAAGGAGGCAGCACCTACCCCTGCTGGCAGGTCCTGGGCTTCACAGGATGTGACAGAAGGAGCAGGCAGCTTTGGGGATGGTAAAGTGTCTTCAGGAGAAAGCCAGGTGTCAATGGGCACCAGAAGAGGTAAAGAATGTGATGAGAGATATAGGATAAAGGGCAGTTTGTTAACAACAGAAGAGGGCCAGAGCTAGGACTGAGTTTACTATGGTAGGATTAAGAGAGTATCATCCCCCATACACCGCACCCCACCTTCTCCCATGACAGAAAAGGTACTCCCCTTCCCCGGAGTGGTGCCTAGAGCAAAGGTGCCCTGCCCTGCCATGCCAGTTCTGGCTCTCCTTGCCAGTCAGTCCCACTCATTCATCCCCAGCTTAGTAAGAACTGACATAACATACGCCAGGGATGCCTTCTTATGTTGAAGTTAGTTAGAGAAATAGTACATAACAACCAGGCAGGCGTACAAATGCTCACCATTTGTCTTGTCCACGGCTGAATAACTGATTAGCTAGTCATGCTTCTTCAAGGAAAACTTGAAACACTGCATTCACCCAAATGAGCCTTAAGCTGGGGGGAATATGCTAGGCGTACCCCAGCTTACTGAAGTCTCATACCATTAGCATTCTATCAGGTTGGTATCAAGGGTGAGCGAGTCCCCAGGATCTCATTTAAATACATTTCTGCATCCTTGCAACCTGACTTGCTAGTGCCATGGTGCATGAGTAAGGCTTTCCAGGTAAAAGCCAGCCTTCCAAATCCTGGACTGTTTCAGGCTCACTTAGGCCTGGCAGTCTGTCTTGTTCCCCCAGTTTGTGTTCCTTGATAAAATACCATTTTCAATACTAAGGTTTTCAATTAATGAGACTCCAACTGCTATCAATTTCTCTTTAAAAAGTGCAGTTTACAACACAGATTTTAGTCAGCTTTTGCTCTCCTTTTTTATATACTCTCTATATAGTGAGTTCAGAGCCCCACCTAGAGGACAATTAGGTCCCTTTACACTTGCTACATAGCAGACTTCTTTCTAAAAAATGTTGAGAAAAATACCCAGAGATGTCAGATGTAACAAACTCAAGGTCTCCAAACCTGAACTGTTATCATTTATATTTTATAGGTTTGGCTGACCTAAGTTGACTTTATTCCAAGGAGGCTTATCTTAAAGAGCTATTTCACTGCAGAATATTTGCTCCCTGAAGTGAGATGGATCCATGTGTTTCTCTATACTATTTATCTCCCAAATGAATATTTCTTAAATGGTTCCCCCCAGTTACTCAAGGCTATCTTTGAGAATTTATTCTCTTTGCATCTTTAGGGATGGAACAGGAAATAAGTTTTTGTCATATTGAGCAAGTATAGTAGCTCGAATCACTTGGGAGTCAAAAGAATCATGGGATTTTAGAGTAAGAAGGAACCTTAGCAATTGTTTCATGCAACTCATTTATTTTAAAAATGAGGGAACTGAGGCCCAGAGAGATTAAGTGACTTGCCCAAGGCCACACAGGTAATAAGTGGCAAAACTGGTTGGAGCCCATGTCTTTTAACTCTTGAATACTTTGATTTAACTATTCAAAAGAGAGGCAACTTGACACAGGGGAAAGGAGCTAGTTATAAAGTGCAAATCTCAGTAGTATTGCTAGTTATTAGGGTTTTTTTTAATCTTAAGAAAGTCATTTAATATTTCTAGGCTTCAGTTTTCTGCTCTGTAAATTGAGGAAGTTGGACTATATAGTATCTTCTGGACATAAGTACTACTAGTCTAAATTTAAAATTTTGTAAGCTTTTCTGTCTGTTACTACACAATTGTGGTTTGAATTGCTTTTTACTTTTTACCTCTCTACCTACACTCTATTCATCTTTTGTGTAAATTGAGGGAACCATCAGTGGAAGCCCAGACTTTATGAGCATGGACAGTGTGCCTAGTTTGATGTAATCCCCCCCCCAGAGACTTTGGAGCATGTAGCTGAGCTGGAATGTGGTGCACATTTAACTCAAAAGAGTACTGTCCAGTCATAGCAAGCCCTCTTTCCTGCCTGGCTACATTCAAGTGAGGAGTCCATAATTGCTATATACCCCGAAGTGGGGAGACTCCTTATGAATGCTTTCATTGGTCAGTCCCCTCATTACATTAAAATAAACAGATTTGAACTAGATAAAATTTAAGGTCTCTTCCTGCTCTATGATTCCATAGGAAGATAATTTTCTTTTTCTTTTTAAAAATTTTATTTATTTTTAGTTTTCAACATTCACTTCCATAAGATTTTGAGTTCCAAATTTTTCATCCTTCCTTTCCATCCCCCCTCCCCAAGACAGTGTGCAATCTGATATAGGCTCTACATATACACTCACATTAAACATATTTTCATATTAATCATGTTGTAAAGAAGAATTAGAACCAATGGGAGAAACCACAAGAAAGAAGAAACAAAACAAAACACAAAGAGAGAGAGTAAATAATATGCTTCCATCTACATTCAGACTCCATAGTTCTTTTTTCTGGATGTGGATAGCATTTTCCACATGAGTCTTCTGGAGTTATCCTAGATGCTTGCATTGTTGAGAAGAGCTAAGTCTATCAAAATTAGTCACCACACAATGTTGCTGTTACTGTGTACAATGTTCTCCTGCTTCTGCTCACTTCACTCAGCATCAGTTCGTGTAATTCTTTCCAGGTTTTTCTGAAATCTGCCTGTACATCATATTCTTATAGCCCAATAGTATTCCATTACATTCATATACCACAACTTGTTCAGCCATTCCCCAACTGATGAGCATCCTCTCAATTTCCATTTCTTGGCCACCACAAAAAGTGCTGTTATAAATATTTTTGTACACGTGGGTCCTTTTCCCTTTTTTATGATCTCTTTGGGATACAGACCTAGAAATGTTATTGCTGGGTCAAAGGGTACACACAGTTTTATAGCCCTTTGGGCATAGTTCCAAATTGGCAAGACAATTTTCTTGAGAAAAATGGGTCTAGAGCCAGGGTTCTTAATTTTTTTTATGTCATGGACCCCTTTGAAAATCTGGTGAAGCCTAGCGATGCCCTCTTAGAATAATGTTTTTAAATCCTTTTTAAAGAAATTATTTTTAAATAGTTATGAAAATATTTTTAAAATAAGTTTACAGACCCTAATAAGTTTAAATACCCAAATAAGTTTAAAATAAGTTCAAAGACCCTCAGTTAAGAACCTCTGGTCTAGAGTAAGAAGTTTAAAGGGTTATTTGACAATAAAAAGAGGAAGGTTATTTAAAGTTGTAAAAGATGAGATGGTTTTCCATATCATGTAATAATTTTCATGGGGTGAGGCTAATAGGCAGTGAAGTAGATAGAGTGCTGGGCCTGAAGTCAGGATGACTAATTTTCCTGAGTTCAAATCCAGCCTCAGACACTTACTAGCTGCATGACCCTGGTGAAGTCACTTAACCCTGTTTGCCTCTGTAAAATGAGATAGAGAAGGAAATGGCAAACTACTGTAGTATCTTTGCCAAGAAAACACCAAATGGGCTCATGAAGAGTTGGACACAGCTAAAAAACAACTGGGGCTAATAAGGCTTTCTGGCTTTTCATTCACCAAGAGCTGCTCCAACAGACCCTCCCTATTTCCTCCCCCTCCACCTCATATTTAAGATCATGAGGTTGACAAATAAATTTCTCTCTGTGGATAAATCTTTCAAGGAATCTTAAATGTTTTTGACATATGGATGGGAAGCACCATGTTGCAATGTTGCATTTTCTCTCTCAAATAAAATACTTTAAAAAAATAATCAACAAACAATGAGTATAGTAGTACTGTGTATTCTCTACATCAGCAGTAACAAACTCAAATAGAAACAGGTGCATAAGTATCCTTGTTGGCTGTCTATTGACTTAAAAAACCATATATAAACATTAGCTTTGTTCTATTGCATTTTTACTTATTAGGTTAAATATTTCCCATTTACATCTTAATCTAGTTCCTGAGTCATTCAAGGGGCTGTGTTTATGGCAACATGTTTGACATCTCTGTTTTATATCTTTACTCAATAGTGAAATGGTTCACTATGTTATATCACTTGCAAAAAGCCTACTGATTCTATATTAGCATCTTAATCAAAGATAAATGTATAGATTACTCTCATTAAAATGTCATATAAATGGGAAAGCAGGCATATATTTTGTAGTTTCCAATATTCTTTAAAAGAAGTAAACTTTTTTAGAATTAACATGGTCCAAGATTTTTTTCCTATATTTTTGGTAGGTTCCCATCTTTCAGATACCTTTTGAATTGGTCCCACAGAGATATCTTCTATGTAGACTTTGCCTAATTCAGTCTTTTTTCCCCATCTTTATTTTTCTTAGTGCCATTTTTCCTGCTTCTATAAACACATGTCAAGCAGTGTGGTGACTCTACTGTCCTTGAAGGTGAAAAAGAATTGTAAAAATCTTTGCACATGTCTTCAATTATCCTTCTGTTTGCTTTCTTCAATTTTCATCCTTAAATTCCCTCAAGATGTTTTGGATTAATTGGGTCTCTGACCAAGCTTTCTATAAAATGACTTTACTCTCCAATACCTATTTATTAAGCAACACTGCTCATGTTTTCCATCAAATGTTTTTCTCCATAAGATTTTATAAATAAGTTTCTGTAGTTCATAACTACTGGACTCACTTTTCCAACCCACATTTGGACTAGTAATTAGGGTCTCCAGAGCAAGGCTTTGCTTCTTCCTCAGAGTTCTAGGGGTAACATAGAGAAGTTAAGGGTTTTTTCCTAGTACAATTTCTCATAAGCACCCCTTCCAATGTATTACCCCAATATCTATTGCCAGTTACTATTCCCCCAATATTATTGATTTCCAATTAATATAAATTAGCTTTTACAACAAAATATTTTCTTAAAAAGTATAGCAAGAACTAAAGCATAATAACCTCCAAAACTGGGAGGTATATCCCCATCTCATTAAATCTGGGTATGAAACAGTAATCAACAGCCATTAGATTTTTAGTTCGTATTAATAACTTAACTATATAAGTGCTTACCTTTTAGGAAGCATACTATTTATCAAATGTTGAATTATCATGTGGTTAAATCTTGTGTTTGCCATAGAGGTTTATTTTCTTCAATTTCAAAAGGAGAAATTTTTCTTCTGGAAGACCCATTCTGGTGGATAATAAATAACAGCAATAATAACTAACATTTAAATTGTGTTTACTATGTGCTTACTATATAATATTTTACAAATATTATCTCATTCGAGTCTCACAACAACTCTGGGAGGTAGGTACAATTATTGCTCCCAATTTATAGATACAGGAACTGAGAAAAACAAAGGTTAAGTGACTTGCCCAAGGTCACACAGGTAGCACTTGTCCAAGCCCAAATTTCAGCCCAGGTCTTCCTGACTCCAGGCCCAAAGCTCTATCCACTGCACCACCTAGCTACTTCATAAATACATACGTATGTGTGTATGTGTGCAGATCTGTATATGTATGCAAATAACAGATTAATTGTTACTTTAAGCAGAGAAAAAGAGATTTAGAAGAATCTATAGAGCAATGGATAATGGCCCTCAAAATCCACGGTCATTAAAAAAATGTCATTCAGTACTTCATCCTATGAATGCACAAATAATACATGGTAGAACAGGTGGCTTTTATGTTTCATACCTTAAAAGTCATGTCTGGCATGCTGGCATAGAGATAAAGAAAATCCCCCTGACTTTTATAAGGAATTAATATTCTCAGGGCAGCTAGGTGGCACAGTGAGTAGAGCACTTGGCCCTGGAGTCAAGAGGACCTGAGTTCAAATCCGGCCTCAGATACTTGACACACTTACTAGCTGTGTGACCTTAGGCAAGTCACTTAACCCCAGTTGCCCTGCCTTCCCCCCTCCAAAATAAAAAGGGAATTAATATTCTCTTGGTGGCACAAAACATTGCAGGGTACATACAAAGTCTTTTAGTAGGCTGTAAGTGCTTGGTTGAGAAGAGTTTAAGGGTATCACTCATAAGCAGGTACTTGTTCCCTACAAAACATCTGTAAAGCCCTCTTCCAAATAACAGCTCTATTACTCTACCAATGGACTTCCTCCACAGAATGGAAGCTGCTTCAGGGAAGAGACTCTCATTTTGATCTTTGTATACATATCTAGCACCTGGTCTATAATAGGAGCTTAATGAAAGTTTGTTGACTGATCATCTAATTGGTGTGAACTCAGTCCTTTTCTTCTGAATAGAGAGTCCCAAAAGGATTGCTGTACAGCATTAGAAAACTGTTCCTCCTTTGACCCAGGAATACTACTTCTAGGGCTGTATCCCAAAGAGATCATACAAATGGAAAAAGGATCCACATATACAAAAATATTTATAACAGCTCTTTTTGTGGTGGCAAAGACTTGGAAATCAAGGGGATGCCCATCAATTGGGGAATGGCTGAACAAGTTGTGGTACATGAATGTAATGGAATACTATTGTGCTATAAGAAATGATGAGCAGGCAGATTTCAGAAAAACCTAGAAAGACTTACATGAAATGATGCTGAATGAAGTGAGCAGAACCAGGAGAACATTGTACACAGTAACAGCCACATTGTGTGATGACTAACTTTGATAGACTTGGCTCTTCTCAGCAATGTAAGGTTCTAAGACAACTCCAAAAGACTCATGATGGAAAATGCCATCCACATCCAGAAAAAGAACTCTGGAGTCTGAATGGAGATGGAGGCATATTATTTGTTCTCTCTCATTTAGTTTAGTTTAGTTTCTTCTTTCTCATGGTTTTTCCCATTGGTTCTAATTCTTCTTTACAACATGACTAATGTGAAAATAGGTTTAATATGAATGTGTATGTAAAACCTTTATCAAATTACATGCTGTCTTGGTGTGGGGAGAAGGGAGAGATAGGGAGAAAATTTGGAACTCAAAATCTTATGGAAGTGAATGTTGAAAACTAAAACTAAATAAATTCAATTTATAAGCCCTTAAAATTAAAATAAAATAAAATCTCATTTAGATATGCAAAAAAGAAAAAAAAAGGAAGAAAGAAAACTGTTCCCAAGGCAGAATCAAATGATGGATAAGTGAGTGCAAAGTTGAAGGATTGACACCATTTTCAAAAGCATTGCTCCATAAAACAAAGTTGCTCTCTGTGCTAAATAAAGGGAGGGAGGGTGATGTCAGGAGAGGAAATACTGACACTTCATCAGACACTGAATCAATTTCTTCCCCAGGGCTATGATGTACTGAAATGATGGGAGCCTGATTAAGCATAGCTTTCTATGGGCTATTTTTTAAATGGCAGCCTTCTTGCAAGGACGGCTAACTCTAACACATTCATCCAATTTGTTTTAATGGAGCACATACCCTTGTCCAGTCTAAAACATTTGCCACTTTAATTTCCCATAATTAAGAGCCAAACTGTCTCAGCTCCAGCTCTTATCAGGATTAGAGAACTTGTGTCTGAATGTCACCCTGACTGTCACCAGCCAGCATGTCACATTGGAAAGCACCTATTTTAAAATAAACTGATGGACAAACCACAGACTTCTTTTATCTAATGTCATGTAGGAAAGAATTTTTCATCTATGAAATGTAACTTTAAGGTAATTATATCATCATTTTTTAAAATGAAAATATCAAGATCTATATCTAAAATGAATTTTTTTTTCTCCTTCTGAGTATATACACTTATTCCAGTGATGCTGCCTTTGCTCAAAGTATTTTCAGAATTCCTTGTGAAGGTTCTGGTGCTGAATCTTAGGAAAATAGTATCATAGACCCAGACCTCTAAGGAAACTGAAAAGCCATCAAGTCCAAACCCATTTTACAAATGAAGAAACTGAGTCCTTGAGGTTAAGCAGCTTGCCCAGAGTCACACAGTCAGTTCGCTTTTTTGGGTCAGCTTCCCAGTGGATCAGTTTCTCTTTGGGACCAGCCTAGGAACTTTGCCTTTCACTCTTCACATTAATTTTGAAACTTCCTTTATCATTAAACTTTACTCAAGGCACCAAGCCTCTGAGCATTAAGGGTCCTCAAGTCCTCTTAGTATCTTGGAGTCAGATATCTACCCCCACTCAATTCCTAATTGCCTTTTCCCTTTGCCTGCCACTGTTGCTATTCCCAAAACTGGATGACCAATCCTGACATCTGCTCTCTTTTTTTCCCTTCTATTCCCTTCCACACATTATCTAGACTACTAGTCTTTATTTAATCAATCAATAAACATTTATTAAGCACCTTCTATGAGCCAGGAAAACTGCTAAATATTGGAGATATGAATATGAAAAAAGACAATCCCTGCCCTCAAGGAGCCTAAAATCTAATGGAGGAAACGCACAAAAGGGATGATTGAGTCCCTCTCATGACCCCAGAGAACTTTCTAGCATTGGGGAGAGGGACAAATGTGCTAAATTTACCCAAACTGACTTGATGAGAACAGAAAAGATTTAGATGGGGGAGTTAGAAAAGCTATGGAGCATTTACAGAGCTGCTCCCAGTCAATACTGAAGGACTCTAGCAATTTAGGGATGATGAAACAATCTCCTTACTGGCCACTGAGCTAATTCAGTGGATCTTTCTTTTTTTCTCTCATTTTTCATTTAAGTGTCTACACGAGAGTGTGTTTTGTTGTAGTACATGAAAGAAAAATTACAAGCCACAGTCACTAGTCAACAGATTTTTTTACTTGCAGTACAAAGGAACTCACAGAGAGATGGTTTCTCTGAGTGTTCAGTCAACTTGATTTTCCTAGAGCACTTTTATACAGAAAAGCCGCAGAATCAATAGAAATGCTGTGTTCTGATTGGCTACACTAACAAGGTGTGCAAGAATACATAAAAACAAATTCACAGTTAAGAAACATCTGTTTTAAAAGAAAGAGGTGATATATGGCATTCACAATTTGAACAGGATATAGATTATATATAGTATAGGCAATTAACCATAAAAGAAAACATTTGTTCTGTAGTCAGGTAAGCCTGGTACATTTGCCTAAGGCTCTCCTCATTGGCGAAGAGAATAATTACTCTATGCTGCATTAGTGCAGGCAGAGTTGGTGAGAACCTGAGAGAAGAAAGGTCTTTTTTCTTCTAACTTTAAGAGAGAACTTACTTGGTTCCAGGCTCTCTTCAGAAAGAGTCCCCTGGAGGGAAAGAAAGGCTTTGGGAGAAAGCCAACATGCTTTCAATGCTTCAATATGTCCTGATTCTAGCTTGCCTCCCTAGAGAACTTTGGGGAATTTCCCATTGGATGAGGTCAGGAACTCTCTCAGTTTGAGCTGAGATAAATCTTGCTCCAAAGGGAGACCTCATTTACTCTGTGAATTATCTGGTATTTTCTAATCCATATAACTTTTCTGATTTCTGTTTGCTACTGCTTTGTATATATGGGCATATTCCCTATTAACTACTCTTGAATGTCTTGTAAATGGCAGTTGGTGAAAAAGGCATCAAGCCTTCAGATCTGCTCTGTTAAATGACAGTAACCAAGAAAGTGACCTAAACATCCTTTCTCCTGGACTAGAAATATTTCATGGAACAGTTATATATAATTCTAGCTCTAGCTTCCTATCTCCTCTCTAAGGAGCAGCATTTTGGCCCCAGTCTCCTGCTACCCTCTAGTCAGAAGTCAAAGACTTCCTTGGGGTGGGATATCTCTTCACACATCTTTGCAAGTCCCAGTTAGACAAACCTGTGTGGACATACACATAACCCATCTGGCCAACACAAAGTACAATTCAAAAAGGATATATGATATACAGAAGTTTTTTGGTTTAGTTTTTTTATATACTATTATACATATATTTTTTGCTTTCTTATCAAACTTATCAAACAGATTCTAATCTTGTAATTTCTTAAAACCAAAATGGAATCACTTGGGTTAAAATTTAGTTAAACTTTTGTGGAGGGAATTCTGATTTTTATAATAATCAATATATGTGTAATGAATATACTAATAGATTAGATTTTGCAGAACTGCCTTTTCCAGCTTGCGAGTCAGACTCACAATGCAGCTCAAACTGATCAATCAAACCTTGACAAGGCTCACAATCACTGGCATCCTCCTGCATGTATACCTGAAGTGAAGTGAATCAAAGACTGTAGAATCTGTTCCCGTCACAGAACTCTGGTCCTATGACCCACTAAGTAATGACCCCCAAGGACCTGAGCAGTATTGCTCCCACAGGACTCCAGAATTGTATTGTCTTCCAGTCGTGGGTTTGTCATGGGAAACCACTCTGGCTCTGGGAACTGTTGTTTGTAATCCACCTTTTCCCTGCTCCCTTCCCACTTGTGATTTATGTATATAATCTCTGTCTTCACTTCAGCAAAATAGAATTCTGATGAGAAGAATTCCCGATTTGCAAATCTGTTCCTCATAATGAAGCTTATTAATTAAACAGCTACTTGATTACTGGCTCTTTGTTTCTAGCCTGCTGTTTCGTCATTCTCAGGTTAGAGACTGGCTCAGTAAAATCCTGTTGACACCTTTTTTCAGTTTCTAGAGACTCTATGAATGACGGAAATGAGAATATGCAAATTCAGAAATAATACATTATGATAATTAGAAGTATAAAAAAAAACTACTCAAGCCCAGACTAGATTGTACTTAACTTCTTGCCTATTCTAATTACTTACTGCTGCTTTCTGGATCTCGCTTCATCTATGATCCCCTATAGCCATGATGAGGTGTGATTTTCTTATGGCTTCAAAATATGGCTTCATCTTCTACCTCAAAATGTCCCTTTAATTTCAGGTTTTCCTGCCTCATTTACTCTTTCTACAAATCCAGATTCACTCTCCACCAAAAAGTAACGCTCTTGATGCATGGGGCACCACTCATATTATTGCTCAGATAACTAAAATACGTCTTTGTCCCTCCATCTCAAAGAAAAGGAGCAAAAACTTTCTATCACATAATACTTAGTCCTCATCACCTCAAAAATAGAATATACCACCACTCCAAAAGTGCACAAGGATAAATCTATCAGGATATTAGAATTTCCATCAAAACCTGTGACAGTTTCTGAATTTCCTCACTAATAGGAAATTTTCGTTCTTTGAGGGAAGATTTTATTGTCGTGATTTTCTTCTTCTGTCACCTTCTTTGTTATTAGATACCATTTTATATTACTGTCAGTGTGCTTTGACCAATGGCCCCTCTATTAAAATAATATTCCATGAAGTGGAAAGACACATTACCAGACTTGTTAGAAATGTGTATTAAGTAAGAATAAAAAAATGCTGAGTAAATGCTTGAGGGATTCTCGTACAACTAAATAGCCTCATGAAAGCTGTTTCAGCAGCTGAGAAGTCTTTATTTCTAGGTGGCTCTATACCAGTTGATCAAGGTTGCTTGATTCAAGAGATAGATAGATAGATAGATAGATGGAGATATACACACATACATATACATCTTAACCAGTTAGTTTATATCCCCATGTTTGCATTCCACAATATTACTTTTTCCTAACTTTTACTTTTAAGTGAAAAATATTTGCAAGTATTTCCTTTTATTTTCAAAATAGTCTCTAATGCCCCTACTTCATCTTTGCCATAACTACAGAGCCACAAGAGCAGTTGGACTGAAAGTACCTTAGACTTACCCAACCTCTTAGCTATATTTCCCAAAAATGAGAACTGAAGGTCTCAAGAACAGTGAGATACTTGAAGAGGAAAAGCAATAGGCTTCCTTGCCTGGGCCTGTCTCTCATGGGGTACATTTGCCTGCTCCATGAGCAACAAGCCAGCAACAGCAACGTACAGAGGTCCACTTTCTCCATGGAGATTTCCTTGATCCCTCTGGTCAGTCAGCAACCTTCTCCTCTTTCAGGACTTAGGACTTTGCTTTGATACCTCTGTATGTTTCAAATGCATTTAATCATGGAGTATTCTGGACCATAGCTATTCTTCTCTGTGTCATCTCCACTTTGTTGTTGTTCAGTCGTCTCAGTTGGGTCTGACTATCAGGTGGGGTTTTCTTGGCAAAGATACTGGAGTAATTTGCCATTTCCTTCTCCAGTTCATTTTATAGATGAGGAAACTGAGGCAAACAGGGTTAAGTGATATGCCCACAGTCACATAGCTAGGATGTGTCTGAGGCTGGATTTGAACTCAGGAAGATGAGTCTTCTTGACTTCAGGCCTGGTACTCTATCCACTGCACCACTTAGCCCCCTCATTTCTGCTTACTAGACAAAAAATTACATGAGATCAGGGGCCACATTTTATTTAAATTTTGTACATCCCCAGCTCCTAACACAGTGTTCTGTATACAATAAGTGTTTACTAAATACTTTTTTAAAATGAAGCATAGTTGAAGATTTCTAATTAGTATGCCAAAAAGATCTTTGTGTATTGTGAATTTTTTGTGAGGATATGATTTAGTCTGCAAAATATCTGCTTATGTGTTAAAGGGGTTAAAAGGGAGGAGAAGAGGGGATGTAGCTTTCATCTTTTCAATCTTTAAATGTTTGTAAGTACAAATTATCTCATTGGTGTTACACAAATATGAGGGAATACTACTAGACAAATTCTATTAATGATATAGCCACATTTAGAATGACATTCATCACTTACTATGTTGTCTATAACACATTGCTAGTTTTTACAAATAAAAAACATAGTCTAATATATTCTTTTCACAAGTCATTTTTATTTCTATAGATTTTTCCTTTCACATATTTACAAGGACTATTGAGTAAACCTGAAACAAATTTACAAGCATGTATCAAATAGGAGAGAATGAGAATCACTAAACTGAGTACACTGAAACATTAATGGTGCCCAAATGGATGGCCAACATTAATGCAGCTCCCCAAGTACCTAAATCACACCCACGAGAACCTGGCCTAGTAGCATTCACTATTAATGATCTCAACCACTGCAAATGTATCTGTTGCCTAATTTCAAACTGAAATGATATTAAAATTTAAAGAGTCTTTCAAGTTTCTAAACTGAAAAACTCAAGCACAATTAGTGTATGTACAGACTGTATTGGAATCACATCTAGGATGTACACACTAATGCTTTTAATGATTACCACGCTCCAGACCTCTTTTAGCAGACTCCTCAAATACATACATATGTGTGTGCTGACAGGTGTCACACACCTATGCCCATGTCTATACACAAACAGAATAGTGGGAAATGCAATAATTTACCTGGCAGTCCTGACCCCACTACTCTTAAAGCATTTGCAAACTCTTAAATGACTTATAATATTTCCACTCCTCGATTGAAGTATGTGGATTACTGCATGTCAGAGGTTCTTGAACAGAATTTTAATCAAGTATGGCCTAAAACAATGAAAGGCAATCTACCTAATTTTTTATTTCCCAAACGGGCCCTCAGTAAGTTTTTTTTATATTAATGAACTCTACTCAAAACATTCCATACACGTCCCATAGTTTTAGGCTTATAATAATTGTAGTTTGGCCTTAAGACGCCCAAGCTGCCAGGTGTTTTATGTCATCTTCATCTTCTCTCCTCCTGGAAGATGCTATAGTTTAAAAAAAACAAACAAACAAAAAAAGGATGTGAATCAGTGATTGATGAGCTGCTGCAAGAATCAAAAATCACATATGTTCAAAAAAAAAGCTTATTAGACATTTAGGTACTTGTCATCATTTAGGTAATCTCCAAGTCCTTTAAATTGGAATATGTTTATTATTTACTAATACTAGTATAATAAATTATATATAAATATAAAATAATAAAAATAATATATTTATTATATTAGTATAGGTAAGATATGGGAAAGTTGGGTATTTCTTAGGGAACCAATTAATTCCCAAGAGCTTAGCTAGAAGCTCACCTGCTCGGGATCGATGTGAGGAGGCTGGTACACTTGGAAGCCTCCCAGGGTGGGCTGGCAATGAGGAAGAGGGTACATTTGGAAGTCTGACATTTTTCATCTTCTTATTTAATTCCTCCTGCTCCAATTCTTCAAGTTCTGCCATCAATTCATCCTGAGCACAAGTGAAACAAAGAATGGCAGATTTAATGTCTCAAGACGTGGGTTGGCTCATACACAATAACAGGAACATCTGCTTTCTAAATTGATATGTGAAAATTCAATGAGATGGAATTTTTATTTTAAAACTAAACTCTTCTTACAACATTGAGCAATAATGAAAAATGAATATTTTGGGGTTTTGCAAATTTGATGTGGTTAATCTTACAATACTTCAGTAAACAGCCATTCAAATCATTCATGCTAAGGGAACACATAACCTCACTAGTTTCTGGAAAGAGTTTGCACCTGCCAGTTAATTTGTTCAATGGACCACTTCTATCCTCCTATTTAGAAGAAACAATTCTAGCAAGAGCAGTCTTAGAGACCTGCTATGGCAGAATGGAAAAGTCAAGTCAAATTCACAAGAATTTATTAAACACCTACTATGTGCCAGCAGGTGTGCTAAGTACTAGGGATATAAAGAAAGGAAAAAGATAGTCTCTGTTCTCAAGGAGGCTCACAATTTAAAATCATAAGACGTGGGTTCAAATCTTATCCCTGACACAGGAGCATGACAAAGTTACTTCTCTCTCAGCCTCAGTTTCTTTACCTGAAAAATCAAGCTAATAATGCCTTCCCTGCCCATCTCATAAGGTTGCTGTAAGGATTACGTATGAGCTCTATGAATGTTACCTATTATCTTCTGAAATAAATGAAATAGCTATCCTCATCACAATGTATGCAGCACAATATTTTTATTCTGGGTAAATCTATTGATTTAAACTACAGCAACTTGAGCAAAGGGATAATAATACAAAGTATTATATTTCTAGGAAAAAATGTTGTCCAACTAGCTGTATCTCCAAAGTTAATGTAGTTCTAGCCATGGACTTCAGCTCAATACTGTCCAGAGTTTGTTTCCAAGATGATAAAAAGTAATCCTAATGTACTCTGAGAGACAGAGTTAACTCTTAGGTGTGTGTCCCTCTATTGAAGGCTTCAGAAGGCCTAGGGACTGTCAGACTTAAATGGACACCTTTAGCAGTCTGGTGAAATCTATGGACCCCCTTTCAGAATCATGTTTTCAAATGTATAAAATAAAATGCATGGAATTACAAAGGAAATCAACTGTATTGAAATACAGTTATAAAAATATTTTTTAAAGCAATTTCATGGACTCCAGGTTAAAAACTCTGCCCTACAATGAGATTATAAGCCTGATCCAACTATGTCATCAAGGAATTTCAGTATCTTCAGGGTGCAAGATGTCCCAGATCTAGTCCATTTGGCCTGATGAAGTAGTTTCTTCTGAAATACACTGATTTCAGCCCAAATTTCAAACATATCTATTTGAACGATTGTTTGCAAAGGAAAGTGTTTTGTTTAAAAAGGAATAAGATATAAAATGGTGTAGACATTGGTGAAATATCCTACTGGAGCCTATGTGTTTTGATGGTTAGTGTTAAGGAAGTCATGAAGCTGACTACAAATGCCATATGGATGAATGACAGACAAGACAGGTAAGAAAAAAGCAGAAGAGTCCCTATTCCTTCCATCAAAACTTACTTTAATTCCTTAATGATCTGGGATTTTGACAGTGTGAACACACTACCCCTTCCTAATACAGACTCTAAAATCTCTCCATTCCTCTTTCTATGGTCTTCTCTCCCTTCTCATCGCCACTTCTCGGCTTCTTAGGCTTCCTTCAAGTCTCAGCTAAAGTCCTGCCTTCAACAAGAATCCTTTGCTTTCAATTTATCCTTGACTTTCAGGACACTATAATACATACACACACACACACACACACACACACACACACACACACACAAACAGATATATGCATATATACAGACATATACATATATACATGTACATATATACAAACACATATGGCATTGAAGTATACATATGAGTGTGTGTGTATATATATCCACATAACAACACACATACATACACACACACACATACACACGGCAGCTAGTGAATAGAGTGCAGGACCTGGAGTCAGAAAGACTCCTCTTTCTGAGTTCAAATCCAGCCTCAGACATTTACTAGCTCTGTGACCCTGGCCAAGTCACTTAATCCTGTTTGCCTCAGTTTCCTTATCTGTAAAATGAGCTGTAGAGGGAAATGGCAAAACACTCCAGTATCTTTGCTAAGAAAACCCCAAATGGGGTCACAAAAGTCAGACATGACTGAGACTGAAAGAACATACACACACACACACACACACACACACACGCTATACACAAATAAGCAACATACAAGCAACTCATTCCATTATTGGACCCCTTGAATTGCTAGGAAGTTTCTCCTTGTTCTTCGCTCTGAAAAAATAAGGAAACCTAATCCTTCTTTCACATGAGAGCCTTTCAGTTTTTTGAAGACAACTATCCCATCCTCCTGGGTCTTCTCTTCTCTAAAATAAATATGCCTGCCTGGTTCTTTCACTTGATTCTTGTTTGATAAAACTCTTAGGAATAAATAAAGCAACAAGAGAACATACGGTCTCAGGCTGTATGAGTTCCCATAGCTGCATATAATGCCTGATTATTTATCATAGTAAACAAAAGAAGTTATTACCATGCTATTAAATATCACCTTTAAAATCCTATCCTGGTGTCTCATCATGGCACAGTGATACTGGGTTCTTAAAAACAATGCTAAGAAACCTAAGCTCTTAGAGGTCCAACAAAGTTGGAAAGGCTTCAACTATGGACCCAGTGATGAACTATATATTTGTTGTCTGAAGACCAACCTAGTTCCATGCAGAAGGTTGAACCTGAGATGTTAAATATAAGGGTTGGATATGGAGGTTCATCAACGTAATAAAGCTTGTCTCCTAAAATTTGGAGGACACGCTGTATACATCAGTAGAGGGAATAACCAGATCAATGAAATCACATATCTTTGAAGTATTGGAGAAGAATTAAAAACACAATAGAAAAAAATCATAGTAGCTGTCAGTCTAATGCTTTGCAAATCAACTATTACAGAATTTTTGAGTTAAAAGGGAAAACGGAAATCATGTAGCTCAACACTTCATTTTATAGATAAGCAAACAGAAACCCAGAAAGGTTAAGTGATTTGTTTGAAGTCACATAGCTAACTAGTGGCAGAACCGGATCTTGAACCCAGATATCCTGACTCCCATTTCCCTTTTCTGTCCATCCAGCCACACTGACAGTCATTAGATGTCTACATAGTTTATTAAAGTCATTAGTCCCCATTTCTTATTCTCCAGGTTTCTATGGATCTGGATTGTTCTTTTTGGATATGAAATATTATTTTCACTAATAATCACCTGGTTACAGATTTTTTTTGTTGCACTCTCACAATCAGATTTTTTTAAAAATCTTGTACATATATTGTGATATGTGTGTGTGTGTGTGTGTGTGTGTGTGTGTGTGTGTGTATTTGGAACAGAATAACTGAAATTTCACAATGCAGAGACACTATCATTTATAATTACAGTCCGTGTTATTGGACTGATTAGTTTTAATGGGACATGTTTGTTAATAATGCCACTCCACATGCATTTTGTTTCTTATTCTAAGAAATAAACTGTCAGCTTAACCCTCTAATTCCCAGTGCTCTTTAGCTCTTAAATCTCTTCCTTGCAGAGTGACCCAATCTGCATTATCTGTTGCCCAGATGTGAAAGTACTCTTTTCCTCTTAATGGAGCTATTTAGGTTTCAATCACAAAAAGTCCTTAACTTATTTACATAATCACATCCTGATTTGTCCTGATTTTAAGAGCCAAAAGCTTAATTGGCAGGCTGTTTGCCAAAATGTACTTTTCTTTAAATAAAATACTCCCCAGACTCTTTTTTTTCTTACTTGCAAAAATAAATCTATAACAAATATGTTGGTTGAACATAGTATGGCATAAAAGACAAAGATTTCAACTCAGAGTCAATTAGATCTGGGTTCCACATGTGCCTCTGACATATACTGGCTGTGTGGGCAAGCCACATCACTTAATATCGCTGACCACAGGCAAGCAAGCCACTTAATCTCATAGTGCTTTAGGAAACTCTCTAAGACTATAAGTTGAAAAGTAAATACTAATCTACATTGGTAGAGAGAGTTTTCCTACTCAGAATTCTTTATATCAATAAAATCCCAAGTCTAGTCCAAAAAAGAAAATTAAAAGTATGTTGAATCAATAAATACTTTAAATTAGAAATCATTTGCATTCTCTTGAAGGGTGAGAAGTTTTCAGATGATGGAACTTCTGAAGGCACTGACATTTACAATGGACTCAGCTCTTATTTCCATTTTGTTGTGTTACTAACCTCATCAAAGTCATCAGCAAATCCAACTCGCTGAGAAAATGCTTCCGAGATTTCCTGGGCGATGTCTTGCTGTTCTGTAATCTCTTGCATCAGATCATCTATTTTGTTGATGTCCCTGGGGAAATAATTTTTATTGATATATTTTGAGTTTTCAGTTTAAAATTATGAATTTAAACATAGCTCCACATGAAAAATGAACCTATTTAAAGTCTTTGATATTTCACCAATCTCCTGTAGTCAGAGCATATAAATAGTGTTAATCTTTATAAAATCAACTTTTTAAATATTTGCATTATAAGAGAAAAACCTTGCCTGAAGAGGAATAAATACTGCCCAAATGGCTTTTGCATTTGGGGAATGAGGTCAATATAGGGATTTTAAAAAGAAAACTTCTTATGGTAAAAATCAACTCATTTTGTAGTTAATACAAGTCAAGACATCTTTTATTAGTTTGGTTGGGGAGAAAAGGGGGAGAAATTTAAATTGAGTCATTAAATTGAGACAAGACCTCATTTGGGAAATCCAGCTTTTTATTGGATTGTTGCTATAGGTTACCAGGTACCATTCCACTCAGGTGACATCATAAATGGCAGTTCTTGGCAGTCATTACCAGAAGGCAGCCATTAATATAAACATATAGGACAATGCAAGAATGTCTTTTATAGATACTGATTGCTCAGGGACCTTGGTTAATTGCGTACGCCTCTCAGTCGTCACTAATGCCACTGGCAAGTTAATGGATGCTACAGAGGCCAACTTTAGATCTAATGATCTCTGAATGATCTCAGCACTCATAATACAAGCATTCAAATGTCCACAGTGCTAGGGTGTATGTATAGTAGATCAGAACACATAATATGGTAAGGGCTTTCCAGTCCCTAGGCTCCCATACAAGGAACTTGGCAACCTGAAGCCTGACAATTATCTAAATGCTATGGATTTCAAATTAATTCTACATGACTCTAGATGTGAATCATGTACTTGGCAAATCTGAGCAGGTCTAAGGATTTTTTTTTTAAATCAACTAACTGTATATGGAAGGGAAATGATTATTCTTCTCATCTAAAAGTTCTTAGTAAGCACACACATATGAGTACTGTTCTGTTGGGATATGTCAACAGATAATACCCCAAAATCCTAATATAACAAATCAATTCAGTAGTCCCAGTTTCTGGGGATGTTATAAAATGTTTGGGAATAACCATGGAGAGAATATGGGAGGTGGAAACAGGAAAGGGATAATGTTTGACTCAGGAGATGAATTAAAACACAGAGGGCAATCTGGGGCAATGCTAAGTTTGGACATTGTCAGGGAAGGAGTGGAAGCCAGTTGTCGTCTGTAATTGCAATATTTAGCTTCTAATTATAGGATCTATTTTAGAATACAGGATACACCAGTGTCATTAGGGGATTCTGACTTTGACACACAAGTAGAATGTTCTCTGTGTGGGTTGTCAAAATGGCAAGTCAAAAGGATTCTTAAGGAAGTTATGATGTCTAACTATGGGCAGATCCCAGCCTTCCCTTTTCTCTGCTCTTCCCCTACTTTGTGGTACCTAAAGTACCTTCTCTCGGGTAGCCCATGCTCTGAACTCTCTCTAGCCCTCGTCTCCATCAAAATATGCTCTGAAAAAATTAAGGCTATCACTCATATCCTAGTATGAACTTAAATGTATGTGCTACTTCTTTCAATATTTAGATTTTAAAGCTTATCTATAATTATAAAACATTTGCCCCCACACACACACATTGGTCAAAGTCATTTCTTTCAGCAAAAAGGTGGAGGAGAGGCAGAGAGTAGAATGTTTATGGCCTCTGAAATCATACCACACAATAGGCAACTTTTTAATCCATCTAGGTATAATGGGAGCACTGAAAGCTGGGTTTGTTTTCTTTTCCCCTCTTAATGGAGTATTCAATTCAGGTTATACTGCACTGGGTTTATTGGAGAATATGCCAGATCACCTCAGCACAGATGAAACCTATTCTGTTTAAAGTTAGCCACTTGTTCCTTCCGAAGAATAATTTCCAGAGGAGGAATTGTTGTCTGGGAAGAAAACCAAAACCACTCACATATTTTCATGAACTGCTTTCATAGCTTTTGCAGCAAAGCCCATGTTCCTTAACACCTCTGTGTTGGTATGGGAATTTTCCAGGGCTTCTCTCTGGAACTCAATGGTGGAAAGTGTGCCATCAATCTGAGTTAACTGTTTCTCAAACCTCTTCTTCCTCTTTAGTGCCTGTAATGCCGCTGGGTAAATAAGAAGTCAAGTTTAGAAAGCCAGAGGCCAATTCATCCATTCAACAACTATGTACTAAGTGCTTACCCAGTGTTCAGCATGGTGGACTCAGCAACCAGAGTATGAAGACATTCGAAAATAAAACTTATCTTTTCTACTATATCTCCCATTTCAAAGGGATATGGGCTAGAACCTTTGATTTCATTGGTATAAGGGATGCTCAGATGAGGAAATTCACTACCAATGCAGGTCTGGACTCTCCAACCTAGAGTTACCTGGAAGTGTAAAAGTGATGTGACCTGCCCAGGGTCACACAGCCAATTGGCAGGACTTGAGTCATGTCTTTCTGATTCTGAGACTGGCCGTCTATCTACTGTGCCTTTCATAGAATCCCTCCATTTCATAGGATCGTAGATTTAAAGTTAGAAAGGGCCTTGGCGGTCTAGTCCAACTCAATAATTTTACAGATGAGAAAACTAAGGCCCAGAGAGGTTAAGTGACTTGCCCCAGGTCACACAGGTAGTAACTGGTATTGCTGAGGTTCAAACTCATGTCCTGTGATTTCAAATCCAGCACTCCCTGCACCATACCATGCTTCATCTTTTTCCCCTGCCTTCAATCATATTATTCTTGCAAAGAACTAGCAAAGAAAAAAAAGAAGACAAGAAAGCAAGTCTCTTTTCCCATAAAAGACACAATAGAAAGGAGACAGCATAGCTCATAGACATTATCATGGTTCCATCAATGTGTTTTTAACTCAGTGTTTTATTTCATTAGTGCTCTTATGATCTGACAAATATGGGCAGACCAAAAAGTTTTATGATTCTATCTTCTTGTTTTCACTGGTAGGTGTCAACAGTGTCTGAAAAATGAGCAAAATTGTGCTTGTTTTACATTACTCAACTTCAAGTTGCGATTAGTCCGTAGCAGCTTCTAAAGAGGGCAAAGCAGCATGGTGGTAGCAATAACACTGTCTGAAAAAATAAAGCTGAATGGCATCCAAAGCATTTAAAGTTATGACACAAGGAACTAAAAGCTGGGACAAGGCTGCTAACTAAGTGTGCTGCTCAGGTATTGCAACCAAAGTGACAACATTCACCCAAGGTAAGGAGCAGAGGGATTCAAGAAATGTAACTCTTTTCAATCTAATTCTATTACTGAAAAACAGCCTAAAGCAACCTGAGACATGGTAAGTGAATCAGTTTATTCAAAACCGCAACGATAATATTATTCAGGTCAATTGAGGGGAGGTTAACTCCTTTTTCACAGCATTATGTTCTAATCCAAGAACGGAATCCTCTTTTATGCTGCTAACATCCTGGACGCTGATTGTATTACACTTTACTCATTCATGCAAGAAAAAAAAAAACCAACACTAATGAACATGACAACCATTCTTTGCCTTAGTAGGCCATCTTTCTTGAGTTGTAACCAAAACATGTTATCACCTGATGGCCAACATTCAGCTTCTCTGAAATTGGCTAGGCTAGTACTTAGACATCAGACATGATTATAGACTTGGTACCTATCACCAAGCCTATAGATAAGAGCTTTTCAGCAGGGGAGCCCTTCTAGAACTTGAGCTCTGTTGGCAGATCTTTTGAGAACCCACGATCACCTCTACATTAAGATAAGGCATCTAAGGGCAGATTTCATGAAGGTTGATTTTATACTGAAATGTTTCTTAGTGTTGCCCTTTCTTAGAATAGTTGGAGCTATTCAGAGAATGGATTGTGGAAGAATATGCGTGAAAACAACTAGAAACTGAATACCAAAGACTGTCATGGACCCCATAAAAGACTTGAAGATGTTAAATTGTGTGATTTCACTGACAGCCCTGTAAAATGATTCTAGTAGACAGATTTTCAACTGACTGCTGGAGAAAGATGATAAATAAATGAATGAGAATTGGAAGAACAAAAATAAAGACAGAGTGTAAACAGTGTGCGCGCGCATGCGTGTGTGTGTGTGTGTGTTTGTATGCTAAATGACAAGAATAATTTCCCTTCTGTATCCAATTAATTGATTTTTTTAAACCCTTAGATCTTTTTAGGCTTTTCAAGCACACAATTCATATCTAGGGACCTGGAGAGAATTTGAAGAAAATGTGGCCAGAACTGGAAATGTAATGAAATATATGTTGGGGGGAAAAGAATAAAAATTACCACAAGATTTTATTCTTTCCAGATTAGTCAATCAATAAGCATTATTACATGTTTACTTTGTATAAGGCACTGGAGACAAAAAGGACAAAATATAGATCCTGCCCTCAAGGAGCTACCATTCTATTGGAGGAGAGAGATGTAAACAACTATATACATGCAAAATATAGATAACATAAAATGTGAAGTAATTTCCAGAGGTAAGATTTTAGATGAAGGAGCTGGGAAGAGGAGATAGGTTTCTTGCAGAAGACAGGACTTCAGGTGAGTCTTGAAGGAAGTCAGAGGAAAGAGATATATTATAGCCAATCAAGAAACAGATGGCTATTGTAATCCATCTAGATCTAATGAGACTTCACAGAAGAATTAGACCTGCCACAAAAAATATGAACAAACAGATTTCAGATGAAGCAATCAAAGATATCTATAGGCATATGAAAAAGTACTCTAAATCACTTTTGATTAGAGAAATACAAATTAAAACAACTTTGAAATACCACCTCACACCAATCGGATTGGCTAATATGACAAAAAACAAAAGTGATAAATGATGGAGAGGATATGGGGAAACTGGGACACTAATGCATTGCTAGTGGAGTTGAGAACTGATCCAACTACTCTGGAGAGCAATTTGGAACTATGCCCCAAAGGCAACCAAACTGTGCACACCCTTTGATCTAGCAATCCCACTATTAGGTCTGTATCCCGAAGAAATCATAAAAAAAGGAAAAGGATCTACATGTGCAAAAATATTTTTAGCAGCCCTATTCATGGTGGCAAAATATTGGAAATTGATATTTTGTCCATCAATTGGGGAATGGCTGAACAAGCTGTGAGATATAAATGTAATGTAATTCTATTGTGTTATAAGAAATGATGAACAGACGCATTTCAGAAAAATCTGGAAAAACTTGTACAAACTGATGCAAAGTGAAATGATCAGAACAAGGAAAACATCGTACATAGTATCAGCACCATGGTGTGATGATCAACTATAAATGACTCCTTTTCTCAGCAACACAATGATCTAAGACAAGTACAAAGGACTTACAAAGGAAAATGCTATCTATATTCAGATAAAGAACTGATGGATTCTGAAGGAAGATCGAAGCATATGTTTCACTTACTTTATTCTTTCTTGTGTTTTTTTCTTTCGATCCATTTCCTCTTCCACAACTGTGATGAATATGGAAATATGTTTTACATGATAGCATATGTATCAAACTTCCTACCATTTTTAGAAGAGGAAAGGGGAGGGAGAGAAGGAGGGTGAAAAGTTTGGAACTCAAAATCTTGTAAAAACGAATGCTAAAAATTTTCTTGATATGTAATTGGGGAAAAAATAAAATACTACTTATTTAAAGCAAAAAAAAAAAAAAAAAGAATTAGACCTGCCAAGTTCTTTCTGAGGTCTGTCCTCTAATACCATGTTACCTCTCTTAGACTTTCCTTAAATATGTCAAAGAAAAGCCTTTTGTTTTCATCACAGAATGCCTGTGACACATAATAGCAGTATGAGCCTGCTTCTCAGGGGCCCCAGGCAACTCTTTAAGATGAAAACTTGCTGAACAGCAATCATCTTTGTTGGGAGGATTTTCTTCACTTAGGACTTACCTAAACCAAGGACATAAGTCTTGAATTTTTTTTTAAAGGAAGGCTATGTGGTTTAACTGGATATATCCAAGGCTAGGAGCATGAAGAAGGATCAAAGAATCATAGATTTAGAGCCAGAAGGGAACTTAGTGGCCGTGAAGTCCAACTCCTTCATTTTACGCACAAGAGGATTGAGGCACATTAAGCCCAAGTGCCCTTAATCTTATGACTTGTCCAGGTCACACTGTCTTGGGCCAAATTTGAGTCTAGTATTTTGGACTCCAAATGCAATGTCCTATCTCCTTCCTCATACTATAATAATGACAGCATATATACTAATAAAAGCATGTAATACAATAATAATAATACCATTTATATAGCACTTATTTAAGGTTTATAAAGTACTTTACAAATAACATCTCATTTTATTCTTACAACAACCCTGGGAGAGAGGTGCTATCATTATCCCCATTTTATAGGTGAGAAAACTGAGGCAGGCAGAAGTTAAGTGACTTGCCCAGGGTCATAGAGTTAGTGAGGATCTGAGGCTGACTTTGAATTCAAGTCTTCCTGACTCCAAATCCACTACTCTATCCACTGTGCCACCTAGGTGCTATCACAAGAAGGACACTAGGGCAGCACCTGATCCACAAATTGGGACAGAAAAGAGCTACAACTAGGGCTGGTCAACGGTCCTGCAAGAGGTGAAGTTCTTACTATCCCTCCCAAATGATTATCCCAGACAACAGAGCAATTAGGGCATGCTGAAGGGACCCGAGTACTTTGTAGGGATTTGTGGGGTCTCACTCAGGGATGATTGTTCCTCTGCCTCTGATATCAGGCACAAGGCTCCAATTAAGAGGGATTGGTTGGAAGATTAAAGTTGCCAACATAGACAGTTCCAGGCAAAGAAGTTTCCAGCAAATTGAGAAGGTGCCAGGAAAGAGAAAGGGATGTTTCTAAAGCAGAGACAGCTTGTTGCAAGAAAAGTTAGGCCACCAAAATCAGAGATTTTTAACATTGCTACATGGAGCTGGGTAAGAAATATCAATATTGCATTAAAAACAAAAGGAAAAGATGCACCCCTCCCCCAAAAAATCTTTCTAGGATGTGTTCTGGATTCCATTCAGACAAAATCCAGACTCAAAGATCTTCTATACATTTATACAATGATACATTGAGCCAAGATTCTAGACTAGACATTAAAATGAATAAAATCTAAATAAATATATTTGCATAAATATGAAGCATATTTATATACATATAAATAAAAATCAGAAAATTGATACATAGAATCACAAGAGCTTAGCATTATAAAGGACCTTAGAAGTCTTCTATTTATCTAGTCTAACCTTCCACCCCATGCAAGAATTTCCTCTACAATATCTGACAGATGATCATCACCCTTTCTTCTTCCCACTTCCTTGAAGCCCTAATGCTGAGCCCTGGTTCTTCAAAGGCTCCCACTGTTCCACTCTCTTAAGATCTGCCCTCCCCAATATTGAATGTCTCATGCCTGGGACCCTTTTTGGTCCCCCTTTGTCCTTTCAAAATTTAGCTGTATTGCATTCCATTCCCTCCAGACCTTGTTTCTGCTAGGGATTATCTGGTCAATTAATAAGATACTAATAGTTCAAGGTGGTCTGATACATTAAACCCCTCAAATAACCAATTAGGAAGGGAGTATTATATGGTGGAACAAGCCTTTGGTCTAGAGTCAGAGACCTGACTTTCAATCCTACCTCTACTACATACAATCTGTTTAACTTTGGTCAAGTTATTTAACTTCTCAATCTCAGTTTCTTCATCTGTAATAATGCACTATCCACCTCAGAGATCTGCTGCAAGACTCATTACATGTATGTAATATATTATATAAATGTTAGCTATTATTTAATACTTACATTTTTAAAATAGGCTATAGTATTTTAACTAAAAGTAATCAAATTAGTGATTCAAAGATTTTAAGCAAAGGAAGAAAGCTAGTAGGAGAAATATTCTGAGATAAGGGAGCCTATCCCAGAATTCTTCACATCATATTATACAAGCAGCTGTCTACTTACGCATCAAGAAAGCCCTAGCTAGACAAGCATTCCCATAAACAAGAAACTGTTGCTGATCTAACCTATAGCAAAATGTAATGTGGAAACTTCGCGACTTTGAAATTTCCTTGTATGGCACAAAGAATCTGTCGATCTACCACAGAAAGCCAGTAACATAAAATAAATTGTAACTTCAGAAATTGTAATAATCTACAAAGGGATAATCTGTAAACACGAGTGACTGATAGTCATGAAAGAATCTAGAAAAAAGAGAACTGGATTGTGTAAGATGCATGTCAGTCTGCATTCAACACTCTCTAGCAAAGAGAGAAAGAATGTATTTGAATGACACCAATATCCTGATTTACTGCAAAGATATACTCTTATCAGAAACTATGAGAGCTTGAAAGAGCTTAAAACCTTTTCATTTTCCTTTTTTCATAAACATTTACCAAAGAATCTTTTGATTGTTAATTAAATTTCCATATTTGTACCTGTGATATTTTGTATCATGTGACCCTTGGTGCTCCACAGTGATGGTGCTGTAGGGTAAATAAGTCCAATCTATAAGCTTCTTTCCTTAAGCCTACAGAAAGGCAGCACGTCAGTGTAGCAATTATCTAGGAATGCAATCTCTGTGTCACCCACCAGGTGGTGCTCTCCATGAGTTTGTGACGACCCACAGTCCCAAACCTAAAGTTTCAGCAAGAGGATCTTGACACCCCTGTCCTTCATGACAAAGAAGTCAGAAATCTCAAGGGTGACAGGAGGAAACTAGAGATTCCAAGAGGCCCAGATGAGGAGGAAGAGAGCCTTAGAAGGATGGATCCCAACCAGTACAAAAACATGAAAGAGAAAAAATGGAGAGGATTCTTGGAAGACGGGGAGATAAGACAGGAAATACTGGGCTCTCCAAATTTCTCCAACAAACAAGATAAAATATCAACTCAAAGTAAATTTTAAGCAGCAGAAATAATTAAAAGTCATAGCAAAACAGTTGTCCTCCTAAGACAACTTGGGAGCACTTTAGAAAAGGTCTGACCACCCTGGGCAGAGGTTTGGCCCAACTGAAGTGCAAGCATTTCCAGGAGACTCTGTTAAATCTAAAAACAAGTCTGAGGGTGGGGTTGGACGGGGCGGGGGGGGGGGGGGGGGGGGGGGGGGGGTGGCACGCGCAGCTGGATCAGGAGGCAGACCCAATTTTAGGAACTTTCACGTCATAGGGTGTGGGGGTTGAGCAGCTGAGTAGGGGTAGATTGAAAGACCCTCTGTTGTTGTGGGATGCCAAGCCCATTTGGGCTGACCAGATGCAGTCCAGAGCTGTGGGTGAGAAGAAGCAAGCACACACCCAGTGAGTGCAGTAGCAGAAGGGTGGGGACCCTGCAGGCTGTAGGCACTTGTGGATGAGCAGAGTCCCTGGTTTCAATTCCAGGGCAGAGGGGAGAGCTGAAGTTTGCATTTGCAAGAGAAACCACAGGGAGCAAAAGTGTTTGCAGTGAGGGCATGGCTGGGGGCCCTAGCCATGGCCCAGAGGCAGGGAGGAGTGCCTGAGGTCAAGCCCTTAGACAGTGTTTAGAAAACAGCAGTATAAAAACTTGAAGCCTGAGGCATGACCCCCACACGCCTCAGGCCTAGAACCTGACTATAATAATAAGCCACTAAAAATAATAATTAATAGTGGGTAAGCAAAGGAGAAAGAACCTAACTATAGATAGCTACTATCAGGGTAAAGAAGATCTGGATTCATACTCAGAAGAAGAGAGTGAAATTCTAGAAGTCTCTCCTACTTCAAAGAGAAATGTGAAATGGTCACAAGCCCAAAAAGAACTCTTGGAAGAGCTTTAAAAGGACTTTAAAAATCAAATAAGAGAAGTTGAGAAAAAAAATTAGGAAAAAAAATAAGAGCAATCCAAGAGAATCAAGAAAATTATGAGAAGTCAACCAATTCGAAAAAGAGATCCAAAAAATTAAGGAAGAGAATAACTCCCTAAAAACTAGAATTGGACAAGGGGAAGCTCATGTCATCATAAGACACCAAGAAACAATAAAACAAAATCAAAAGAATTTTTTAAAAAAGAAGAGAATATGAAACATCTCATTAGAAAGACAATTGATCCAGAGAACAAATCAAGGAGAAAGAATACAAAAATTGTTGCACTACCTGAAAGTTATGATTAAAAAAAAAAAGTCTAGATACAATGTTATAAGAAATCACTAAGGGGGCAGCTAGGTGGTGCAGTGAATAGAGCACCGGCCCTGGAGTCAGGAAGACCTGAGTTCAAATCCGGCCTCAGACGATTGACACTTACTAGCTGTGTGACCTTGGGCAAGTCACTTAAACCCAATTGCCCTTCCCCCCTCCAAAAAAGAAAAAATTAGAGCCATAAGAAATCACTAAGGAAAATTCCTATGAAGTTCTAGAACAGGCCTGCACAACCTGCAGCCCACCAAAGGATTTTGGACGGACTGTGAAAAATGTAGATGTTTTCCTCTACATTTTTCATGGGCCCCCCCAAAAATCCTTTGGCAAATAGCAGGTCATGCGGGCCTCTTCTAGAATGAGATGGTCAAATAGAAGCAGAAAAACATCCATTGGCGGAGCCAAGATGGAGTAAAAGCAGGGACTTGCTTGAGCTCTCCCCTAAGCCCCTCCAAATACCTGTAAAAAGCACTCTAAATAACTTCTAGAGCAGCAGAACCTACAAAATGACAGTGAAACAAATTTCCAACCCAAGACAACCTGGAAGGTCTACAGGAAAGGTCTGTTGCACGGGCCTGGGAGAGGAGCGTGGTCTAGCTTGGGCCACACTGGGGCAAGAGCAAGCCGCAGGAGACTGAATCACTGGCAACTGCAGCAGTTTCCAGACTTCTCAAACCCAAAAGACAACTTCTCAACACCAAAGAACTTAGAAGTTAAGTGAGAAGAGTCTGTCAGACCTGTGTGAGTGAGGAAAGTGGTCTGGCCCCAGGGTGGCTGCAATGGAGGCAGAGGCAGTGGCTGCTTCTGGAGCTCCTGGCGCACAGATGGTTGGGGGACCAAGCTGCTGAGCATAAGGGGATTACAACGATCTTGTTGCTGGCACTGAGGCAAGATTCTCTTGCTTTGCCCTGCTAGGATCTGGGTAGCAGTCCTGGGTGGCAGTCCTAGCTTGGTGGAGCTTGTGGTGACTGTGGAGAGGGAATCTTCCTCACAGTTCCAAGGCAGAAAAGAGTGCTTGAGGTCACTCACAGACCAGAGCACAGGCCAGGAGAAGAGTAAACACCTCTCCTTTGATCATACCACCTTGGAAGAGCTGAAAATTTACAGGTCCCTAGAAGTATCTCTGAAAACAGCTGCAAAAAAACCCAGAAGCTTGGGACAGTATACCACCATGACCACTCCTACTGGAAACAGAGTCCTACCTTGACAAAGAGCTAAAAAGCCAAGTAATTGGCTAGGAAAATGAGCAGGCAGCATAAAAAAACTGAAACTACAGACTCTTACTCTGGTGACAAGGAAGAACAAAACATACAACCAGAAGAAGACAACAAAGTCAAAGATCCTATATCCACAGCCTCCAAGAAAAATATGAATTGGTCTCAGGCCATGAAAGAGCTCGAAAAGGATTTGGAAAATCAAGTAAGAGAAGTAGAGGAAAAATTGGAAAGAGAAATGAGAGTGATGCAAGAAAATCATGAAAAACAAGTCAACAGCTTGCTAAAGGAGACCCAAAAAAATGCTGAAGAAAATAACACCTTAAAAAATAGACTAACCCACATGGCAAAAGAGGTCCAAAAAGCCAATGAGGAGAAGAATGCCGTAAAAAGCAGAATTGGCCGAATGGAAAAGGAGGTCCAAAAGCTCACTGAAGAAAATACCACCTTAAAAATTAGAATGGGGCAAAAGGAAGCTAATGACTTTATGAGAAATCAAGAAATTACAAAACAAAACCAAAAGAATGAAAAATAGAAGACAGTGTGAAATATTTCACTGAAAAAATAACAGACCTGGAAAAAAGATCCAGGAGAGATAATTTTAAAATTATTGGAATACCTGAAAGCCATGATCAAAAAAAGAGCCTAGACATCATCCTTCAAGAAATTGTCAAGGAAAATTGCCCTGATATTCTAGAGCCAGAGGGTAAAATAGAAATTGAAAGAATCCACAGATTGCCTCCTCAAATAGATCCCAAAAAGAAATCTCCTAGGAATATTGTCACCAAACTCCAAAGCTCCCAGATCAAGGAGAAAATATTACAAGCAGCCAGAAAGAAACAATTTGAGTATTGTGGAAACATAATAAGAATAATCCAAGATCTGGAAGCTTCTACATTAAGAGATCGAAGGGCTTGGAATACGATATTCCAGAGGTCAATGGAGCTAGGATTAAAACCAAGAATCACCTACCCAGCAAAACTAAGTATCATGCTCCAAGGCAAAATATGGGCTTTCAATAAAATAGAGGACTTTCAAGCTTCCTCAGTGAAAAGACCAGAACTGAATAGAAAATTTGACTTTCAAACACAAGAATCAAGAGAAACATGAAAAGGTAAACAAGAAAAAGAACAAGAAAAAGAAATTGCAAGGGACTTACTAAAGTTGAACTGTTTTGTTTACATTCCTACATGGAAAGATGATGTGTATAATTCATGACACCTCAGTATTAGGGTAGCTGAAGGAAATATGCATATATGTATATATGTTTATGTATATATACGTATAAGTGAATGTGTATGTATGTATATATGTATGTGTATATACAGATAGAGAGAGAGAAAGAACGGGCACAGGGTGAGTTGAAGATGAAGGGAAGATACCTAAAAGAAATAAAATCAAATTAAGGGATGAGAGAGGAATATATTGAGAGAGGGAGATAGAGAGAGATAGAATGGGGTAAATTATCTCGCATAAAAGTGGCAAGAAAAAGCAGCTCTGTAGGAAGAGAAGAGAAGCCAGGTGAGGGGGAATGAGTGAATCTTGCTCTCATCAGATTTGACCTGAGGAGGGAATACCATACATACTCAATTGGGTATCTTACCCCACAGGAAAGAAGGAAGAAAATAAAAAAGGGGGTGCTGATAGAAGGGAGGGCAGATGGGGGTGGAGGTAATCAAAAACAAACACTTTCGAAAGGGGACAGGGTCAAGGGAAAAAATTCAATAAAGGGGGATAGGTTAGGAAGGAGCAAAATATAGTTAGTCTTTCACAACATGAGTATTGTGGAAGGGTTATACATAATGATACGCATGTGGACTATGTTGAATTGCTTGACTTCTTAGGGAGGGTGGGTGGGAAGGGAAGAGGGGAGAGAATTTGGAACTCAAAGTTTTAAAAACGGATGTTCAAAAACAAAAAAAAAGTTTTTGGGTGCAACTAGAAAATAAGATACACAGTCAATGGGACATAGAAATTTATCTTGCCCTACAAGAAAGGAAGGGAAAAGGGGATGGGAGGGGAGTGGGGTGACAGAAGAGACGGCTGACTGGGGAACAGGGCAATCAGAATATACACCATCTTGGAGTAGAGGGGAGGGTGGAAATGGGGAGAAAATTTGTAATTCAAACTCTTGTGAAAATCAATTCTGAAAACTAAATATATTAAATTAAAAAAAAATAAATGGAAAAAAAAGTAAAAAAAAAAAAAAAAAAGAAAGAAATTATCAAGGAAAACTGTCCTGACATTCTAGAACCAGAGGGTAAAATAGAAATTGAAGGAATCCACCAATCACCTCTTGAAAAGGATCCCATAAAGAAAACTCCTAGGAATATTATAGCTAAATTCTAGAGCTCCCAGGTCAAGGAGGAAATATTGCAAGCAGCCAGAAAGAGAAAATTTGAGTATTGTGGAAACACAATCAGGATAACACAAGATCTAGCAGCTTCTATATTAAGGAATCAAAGGGCTTGGAATATGATATTCCAGAGGTTAAAGGAGCTAGGATTAAAACCAAGAATCACCTATCCAGAAAAACTGAGTATAATACTTCAGGGCAAAATAATTATTTTCAATGAAATAGAGGACTTTCAAGCATTCTCAATGAAAAGGCCAGAGCAGAATAGAAAATTTGACTTCCAAACACAAGAACCAAGAGAAGCATGAAAAAGTAAACAGGAAGGAGAAATCATAAGGGACTTACTAAAGTTGAACTGTTTACATTCCTACATGGAAAGATGATATTTGTAACTCATGAGACCTTTCTCAGTATTAGGGTAGTTGAAGGAAATATATATACATACATATATACACATATGTTGAATATGTATACATATACATATATACACAGAATGTTGAAAATTAGAAATAAATAAATTAATAGGAAAAAAGGGGAAAAAACCCAAAAAACATCCATCTAACACCACCTGAAAAAGATTCCAAGATGAAAATTCATGGGAACATCATAGCCAAGTTTCAAAGCTCCCAGGTTAAGGAGAAAATACTACAAGCAACAAGAAAACAAATTTAAATACTGCAGAACTACAGTCAGGATAACACAAGATCTAATAGCTTCTACAGTAAAAGAGCAAAGGGCTTGGAACATTTGAAGAGCAAAGGAGCTAAGTTTTCAATTAAGAATGATTTACCCAGCAAAGCTGAGTATAATCCTGAATGGGGGTGGGGGAGAATGGACATTTAACAAATTGGAAGACTTTTGGGTATTTATGACAAAAACATCAGAACTCAATGGAAAATTTGACATATAAGATCCAGGAGAAACCTAAGGTAAACACTAAAGATCCATTATAATGGACTCAATAGGATCAAACTGTTTACTTCTTATATGGGAAAAAGTTATCTGTACTCTTAAGAATATTATCATTACTTGGATAGTTTAAAAGAGCATAGAAGGCTTGGGATTGAGTTGAGTATGACAAGATGATTCTAAAAAATAAAATTGACTAAGGAGAGGTAAAATGGAGCAATTATCTCATACAAATGAGGTATTAACAAAAGAACTTGAAGCACATGGGGGTTGAGGGCTGGTAATGCTAGAATCTTATTCACATCAGAACTGGGTTGAAGAGGAAATTATATACACATCTAGAAGGATATAAGTCTTCTAAATTTATAAAGATATAGGAGGACAAGGGGACAAGATAAGGGAGGGACTTCTAGAAGGGTGTGTAGATAAAAAACGTAGGAGAGTAGAGGGTGAGGATAAGGGAAAGGTTCTTAAAGGGGTGTGTAGATTAAGGAATTGGAGGGTAACGAGAGAGGATAAGGGAAGAATTCTTTAAAAGGATGCAGATTAGGGAGGCAGTGGTTAGAAGTAAATCAAATGCATGAAGAGGGATAGGGTAAAAAGAGAGGGTGAGAAGGATAATAAAGAGGAAAAATAGGATATAGAGAAATACACAACTGGTAGTTATAACTTTGAATGTAAGTGGGATAAACTCAGCCATAAAACGGGACGGATTACAGAATGGGTTAAAAGTCAGAATCCAACAATATGTTGTTTACAAGAAAGAAGAAATGGACTAGAGAGAATATATAAGACAGTAATAGGTAACAATACTAAAAATTGTGGAGTGGGTCCAGGTTGCAAAGAGCTTTAACAGAATAATCTGCATTTGATCCTAAAAGTGACAGAGAGCCACTTGAGTAAGAAGGTGACATAGCCAGACCTACCAGTTAGGAATATCACTTTAGTGGTTCTGTAGAAAATAAACTGGAGTGGGGATAGATTTGAGGCAGGGAGACTAAATAAGAGGCTGCTCTAATAGTTCAGGTGAGAAATGATGAGGGCCTGACCTACAGTGAGGGCTATGTGGGAAGAGGGAACATAACTTTGAAGGATATTTTAGAAATAGATGCATCAGATTTGGCTAGGAAGAGCAGTTTGTCTGGATGCAAAGATAGTAGGTTTGGTTTTGTCAGTCCTTTTGTAATACTGAAATGGCATTAGTGACTCCACTTTGCCTTTATCCACCATTTTGTGAAATTAAATCTCAAAGTCACCTGAGATTGGAGAAATCACAAAATTACTACCCCCTCCCAAGAGTCACCCAACTTAAGGTCACAAAACAGGCCTTTTTTCCATCTCTCCTGAGGTGAATAAAACCCCCAAGAGACAGTTTCCAGATAATTAATAATCCATTTATTAATCAGGCTGGCTGGCAATTGATGAATTGATGGTGAGTGGTTTCAGTAACCAACGATTCCAAGGGAGACCCTGAAATGCCTTAAATTCTGAAAGGGGACTCCCCTGAGAAGTGAAAAATCAACCCTGATTGGTGGACATTTAATGAGGGAGTGGACTAAAAGTCTGCAACTCCTCCTGCTAAGAACATGGCTTGGTTATGACACTCAGCAGGTTCAAGGCATCTGGCCAAGGGGAAGCCCTCCACTCCATCTGGATCTCTCCAGCTAGTTTTCTCCTCCCTGAGCTGAGCTGCCCTAAACTCTAATGGAGGGGACCAAGAATAAGAGATTTACCCCTCCAGGTAAAGGCTCACCCAGACTGGATTCTGTTTATACTCTAAACAGAAATTAGGTCTCCTAATTGTGTAGGGTCCAGCCCAACTACAGAGCATGCGCCTTGAGGGCTAGAAGCAAATCTCAAGAGGACTGACCTTTTCAGGAGTTGGATTTTAAGAGAAATAAGAGGGAAAATAGTGGATCACAAATTAATACTTAGTTATTAATATGATAGCATAATATTAATTTCTCTCACTCCTCACTGTCTCTTGATTATCTCCCAATCCCCTCCAGCTAACCTTCATCTTTACCTCATTATCTCCCAATCTCCTCCTCCAATAAGAAACCAGGTGCCTTTTCATCCTGTTTTTCATTCCCTGAAAACTATGTGTTAACTGGGTAAAGACAAAAGTTCCACAATCTTGGCCTTGAACCCAGTCTGTTTTGAAAACTGCATGAACTACTAAATAAATCATTTGTCTGGATGATACTCAGTTTCTTTATTCAAGTGAACACTTCTCCCTCCCCCCCCCAAAAAATCCTGACATAGTTTGCTTTACGGAGATAAATGCATAGTTGTATTTTAATGTCTAACACTTCATGTATTACCTATTCACTTCTTATGTGATACCATAATGGGATTTCACTTCGATACATCAAAGGATATGTTAACAACATGGGCACTTCCTCCATCGGTGCAGACCGCCATTTCTCTATACCTTCTCATCTTGTGCAGCTCTTGTCTATGTACTCTCATACATCCTCCTTTGAAGTTCTACCCAAAATTCTACATGCACCCCCACATTAAAAATAGGAACACTTGTTTTAGGGAGCACTTTGATACCATTCAAAACATTAGGCAATTACTCAGTGGCATAGTGGAAAGACTACTGGACTTATAGTCGGAAGACTTAATTTCAAATCCACATTCTGCAACTTATTCCCTAACTTTGAGCAAGTCATTTATAGTCTCTAGGACTCAATTTCCCTATGTGTAAAATAAGAGGGTTAACAGGTTTACCTCTAAGGTCCTTTCCATCTCTACATTTACGATCTTGTGATTGCATTCCATTCCATGTCTAGTTCGTTGTCCATCTTCAGTGTTTTTCCAAGCATATATGTAAGGATGTATATGTGTGCAATAAATATGTAAATATATATACTGATGGACAAGTGCAGAATCCATCTAGGTGCATATAATTATTTGGACAAAAGACATTCTTAATCCATTTGATTTTTTCTGTGTAGATGTTGTTTAGTCAATCCAATTCTTCATGGCCCCATTTGGAGACTTCTTGGCAAAGATACTAGAGTGTTTTGCCATTTCCTTCTCTAACTCATTTTACAGGTGAAAAAACTGAGGCAAACAGGGTTAAGCAATGCGCCAAGGGTCACACAGCTAGTAAGTGTTTGAGGCCAGATTTAACCTCAGGAAGACGAGTCTTCTTGACTCCACGCCCAGTGCTCTATCCATTGGACCACCTAGCTGCCCCTTTTGTGTACACTGTTAGACTGAACTCCTTTGAAATGAATTGAATTTGAATTCAGTAGAACCCACAATATCCCTGGACTTGATGCCGTTAACACAGTGTTATCTACAAACAGAAGCACTAGAGGATGTGTTTCCACTTGTACTACAATTGGCCAGCCTCCACGACAGCAGCAAAAACCTCTGGTGAGTACAAACTCTTTGCTTTATGCTTCCCCCAATATCAATAACCAGGGATCATCAAAATTCTTTCTGTTGTCACATATATACATATTCCAATGAATCCTGCATGATTTGTATAGGAGACACTCTGTTAAAGAAGACCATCTACTATGACATTATGCTCCAGTGAATCATTTTTAATCAAAAAACAACAGAATAACAACAAACAATAGGACCAGTAGAATCCTCCATTTTCTGTAGTTTTCAGTCCAAGCAACTATAAAAATATAGTCTGTTGTAGAGCATAATTGGTGAAAGCCAATCTGTTCCTTTCATAAAAAAAAATCTCTCAAAACATGTTTAGATCGTTCTCATAAAGATTTTATAGGGATAGGAATGTAGGCAGATGGGTCAGTAGTTATTGGTGCTTTCTCAGTCAGCTTTTTTGGTTAATAATAACATCCATGACATTTTCTGAACATTTAGTAACTTTTCCTCTTTCAGAGACTTTGAAAACTGATACTTCAAGTCCTTTAAAATTGTGTCACCTCCCGCAAGGACCTATTATTCTGTGTACCCTTCCATGTACAGCTGTTCTTGTCTTTTTCTTTTGCATTCTGGCTTCATTTATAACAAGAATGTCAAGATTGATATCATTTTAATTTCTCCAATAGAGAAATGCCTACTCTGCCACTAGACAAGGACCTCAATTTAAAGTACAATTAGAGTACAAGTTAATGCTTCCAGATAGCCTAAAAATTGATTCTTAGCACCTTCCCTCCTCACCACTCCCTTTCCATTAATTTACAACCCGCTGCAGAATTGGAAGACAGCCAAAAGGACTGAAAGCTACTTTGTATTTCTTTGTTTCATGGATAGCCATAGCCAAAGAATTCATCATCAAGAGGCCAACCTACTGGCAAAGAACCTCTCAGTACTTAGCTAGGCTGCCTCTCAGAAAGTAAACAATCCAATCTTCCCAGCATAGTAGAATCTTCTAGGGCTTCCACTCTGCTGCCATAGCCTTCAAGAATCCAGGGTACCCACACATTATGATAAGTCAGCAAAGTATGGCTTGAGATGGAACAGGAATTGAACATTATAATGTATCTATTATAATGCAAACATAATAATATAAAAACAGGAATCAAATAATCTAAGCATTCTCTTCAGATTTTAGTTCTCTAGTTGAATAACATTCTTAAATGTAGTACAAGACAATTATAAGTACCTGTCACCACCCAAAAATACAATCAAGTGGAATGTCCAAATCCTAGCTCCTCCCAGTCTTGTCAAGCTGGTTAAGTGCCTACGGAAGTTCTGAGCACAACTGAAAAAATTTTATTGTTTTTCTGAATTGTATTCAACACTGTTTTCAAAAGCATGCGGTGAAGGGAACTAAAATTACTTTCTGAACCTTAATTCTAAGTACTTCACAAACTACGTCACATTTCAACGTGTGAATTAATAGACAACGTACATCCTAAAATTTAAACCATGAGAGGAAAAGATGAAAAAATATTACTTAAGTATAGTTCCAGCTTACATCACATTTCTGGCAAAAAAACAAATTATGTACACATCACTTAAAACAACTGAGAAGCCAAGGCTATTTCCTAACAAACACTGAGATACAGGTAAACCATCCTACATACCTGATTGGTAATATAGAGATCTGGCCTAAGGACAGTATAACACCAGAATAAGCAGAGACGCTTTTCTGAGATTTAACCCTGAGCTGACACTAGTGTGCTCTGTACATAATGGACACTTAATAGATCACCGAACCAACAAATGACACTGTCATTAAAAGGGAAAGAGAATAAAATATGTCCCATAAATGAGGTAAGAAATATAGTGCCACCTGGACACAAAGGCCAGGATGATGAGAATGGAAGATGGGGAAGATATTCTTGTGGGCAACAACAATTAATGACACTGATAGACATATATAGGCTGGCTTGGGAAAATGAAAATGAAAAATAGAGTTGCTTAGAAGTTAAAAGTAGAATATGAACACTTCTCTTTATCTGAACCAATGCTAGTTTAAATGTTATAATAAATTCAATCAATCAGCCAACCAATAACCATTAAGTTCCCACTATGTGTCAGGCTCTGTACTAAGTGCTAGGGTTACAGAGACAAAAGCAAAGTAGTCCCTGCCCTCAAAACGCTTGCTTACTTTAGCGAAGACAACCTACTTGTATAAAGAAATATACATGACACATAAATAAAACATATTAATCTTGGAGGGGAAGGCACTAGCAGCTGGGTGGACTAGAAAGTGGAATAAGGTGGAATTTTAGCTACGTCTTGAAGGAAACCAAGGTTTCCATGAGGAAGAGTTGAGGAAAGAGAGAGTACTACAAATATGGGGCACAACTAGTACAAAGGCATGAAGAGAAATGGAGTAATGTGTGTGAGGCATGCCAGGTGGGCCTGTAGAGCTAGAGGCCCAAATTGTAAAGAGCTTCAAATTTCAAAAAGTGTTGTTTACATTTAGAAGTAATAAGGTGCCACTGGATTGTATTGAGTAACAATGATTAGGGTAACGATGGTCAGAATAGGAAAATGACTTTGGTATCTCTGGGAAGGATGGATTGAAATGGGCATAGACTGAAGTCAGGAAGAACCAACAGGAGACTATTACAATAGTCCAAGATGAGGAAGGATTGAGAGCCTGACCTAACAACAGGGCTGTTTGGATGTCAAGAAGGAATACCGCAGATATGGCGACCGATTGTCTTTGTGGAGTGAGTGAGAATGAGTAGAGGATAACACCGAGGTCACAAGCCCGAGCGACTGGGAGTATGCCCTCTATGGCAATAGGGAAGTTTGAGAAAGACGGGTAAGTTTTAGGAGAAAGATTGTTGTTGTTTAGCTGTTTCAGTTGTGTCCAACTCTTCATGATCCCATTAAGGGATTTTCCTGGCAAAGACACTGGAGTGGTTGGCCATTTCCTTCTCCAGCTCATTTTACAGATGAAGAAACTGAGGCAAACAGGGTTAAGGCACACAGCTAGTGTCTGAAGCCAGATGTGAACTCACGAAGGTAAGTCTTCCTAATTGTAAGCCCAGTGCTCTATCTACTTCATTTCCTCACTGCTCCATATGGAAAAGATACTGAGTTCTGTTTTCAAAAGGCTGAGTTTGAGATGCCTGTAGTACTTCCAATTTGAAATGTTTATGGACCAATCTCTCTCTGAAGGGAAAGTAATGGAATTAGGGCAGTGAATATCATTCTCTATACGCTACTGAACGTACATGCACAGAACAGGCTTTCTGTAGAGGCGATCTCCTTCTGGCCACTCTGGTAGGTGGTAGGTAGGGGATACTATAAAGAACAGCTCTACAATTTTGTCTAAGCACAATGTGCCCTTTGGTCTGGAAAAAGCCATTTGTTCCTCAACAGCTAGGTTTCCTTGGAGAGTGAAGTCAGGGATATATTGGAATAATTGCTGCTAGGCTACAACTTACACCTAGGTACTGGAAACATTTGCTGCACCTGTTCACACCTAGAGAGGGATTTGGGACCTTAGGACCTGGTTTCCTGCTAAAAAACAATGACAAACAATGGGGTTTTTCCTTACTCATCTTTTAATTTTCCCCAGTATCTAGCCTGGACAGTATCTTGAACATACAATTCAGTTCATCCGACAAACATTTACAAAGTGCTTGCTATTGTTCCTGTAGACCCCTCTGCCAGGTGCTATGAATACAAAGATAAAAAAACACTGTTCTCAATGTGTTTACATTATAATGAGGTGGGTGCAGCATATAAACAGATAATTATAGTACAAGGTGGGGTATGATGAGAACAAAAAGGAGATCCAGAAACAGTAGTCCAGAAACACTTGAGAAATTTGGGGAATCAAGGAAGATTTTTATGCAAGAAGTTCCATCTGAGCTTTGCCAAGAAGAAAGAGAAAACATGCCAACAGGTGGAAATGTAGAGGGAGTGCAACTAGGTGGGCAGCCTGAGTAAAAGTGATAAAGGCAGGCCTTCTAGTAGCAGCTCAGGGAACTACCTAAAGGGAGCACCTACTAGTCCAATTTGGCTGGACTATAAAACAAATGAGAATCATATATGATAAGAATGGAAAGGTAGGCTTAAGACAAATTGCATAAAATTTTCAAAGATGGGCTTTTGGAATTTGTACTTTATCTTTTAGGAAATAGAGAGCCATTGAAGTTTGTTGTTTTGTTTTGTTTTTTTTAAGACGGGAATAAAATTATCAAATATGTGCATTATGTAAGGCTTATTCTGGAAGTTGTGTGATAGATAAACTGGAGACTAGACACAGAAAGACCAGTTAGGAAACTACAACCAAAAACAAATAAATAAAACAGGTGATAAATTATAAGGACTTGAATTAAGATGGTAAAAGTGTAAGTGGACATGAGTAATATTGTGGAGGTAAAATTTAAAGGACTCAGCAACTAATTTGGATGTAGCAGTTTAACAAATATCAAAGATGACTATCAAAGTTTGTGTGACTGGGAGAACAACAGTAGTATTATCAAGAAAAAAAGGAGACTTGGGAGAAGCAAGGTTAGGAAGTGAGATGGTGAGATAGGTTTTGGACATGCTGAGTTTGAGGTGTTGGTGGGACATACAATTAGAGATGTCTATCAGGGCACTGGAAATATTCAATAGGAAGACTGGAGCTAATGGGACTGAATGCATTGATTAGGGATCTGTTTATCTAAAGGTCATATGGAATCCATGGGAGTGGATGAAGTGATCCAGTGAGAAATTATAAAGGGGAAAAAGGCATAGGAAATCCATACCTGGGGAGTGGGAAGTTGACAATGAATCAGTGAACCTGATTGGGGGCAGTCAAACAGAAAGAAGGACTAGAAGGGAATGGTATCATCGAAGTCAAGGCACGAGAGAGTATGAAGTAGAAGTGGGTAATTAACAGTGTTAACTGGTATTTAAAAAATGGGAGACCTGGGTTCAAATCCTACTATTTACTACCTATGTAACCTTAAGCAAGTCACCACTTAATAGTGCAAGGTCTCAGGTTTTCTCATCTATAAAATCAAAACATTAAATAAGATGAACGCTAAGATCCCTTCAAGCTCTTATCTGGTTGCTCTATTATTTAATAATTAATTGGTGAGCCTGTTATTTAGGATCATTGGTGACCTTTAAGAGAGAGGTTTCAGTAGAACAGTGGAGTAAGAAACAAGACAGCAAGGGTAAATAAATGACTACTGAGGAAGTGCATTTTTTGAGCAGAAACTACTCTTTTTAGAAGTTTAGCTGTAAAAATTCATTAGATTGTAAATTCTTTGAAGGAAGGGACTATTTTTTGCCTCTTTTTATATCTCTACTACTTGGTACAATGTCTGACCCTGTGGGTAGGCACTTGTGGTGATAATGTGATTAAAGATCTTTCCCATTCAATAGGCCTCAGGTAGAGCCAGTTAAAGAAGGCCTGATTAAAGGCAGTTTGTAATGCAAATCAGTGATTAAAGATCTTTCCCACACCCTTTTGCTAAGTAGATGCTAAGCCTCAGGCCCACACCCTTTTTCTGGTTGGGCATGAAGCCCTTGGGCCCTAAAAAGAGTATATACACCCAGAAGGTAGCCATTGAGAACTGAGAAGTCAGAAATCAGAAGCTAGAATTCAGAATCCAGCCCAAGAGGAAAAGTAAGAACTCCGAGATGACAGAGCTGCAGAAAGAATGCAGAGCGGAGAGTGGAAACCAGGGAGCTATGGAGACCAGAGAAGTGAGAGGGGAAAAAAAGGCAAGCAGGTAGTTAGGATTCATGAGTGTTTACGGGGAGGTCCCCGAAGCAGGGAAGGTTAATGACTTGGTTCCTTGCTATAATACTGTGTTATAATTTCCTTGTTGCTGTGTTGAGGTGGGCTTACTGGTTTTGGAATATAATTACTGCTGTATTGAATTGGAGTTACTGGTCTTTGGGTTTTGATCCTCTGCTGTCTAAATAAATGTTATACTTCCTCTGCCTTCTACCTAGAGAGTTTTTCATAGTTTGCAATTCTGAACCATACAGGCATGTTCATCCTCGAGGTCATGAATCTTGCCTTACTGAAACAGCATTTAATAAATCTTTATTGATTAATTAAAAAGAATAGATATTAGATAAAAATCTTTAGGAGGATGTAAGATGAAGGGAAGGTTTATTTATTTTGTTTTTTAGGATTTGAGAGATCTGACCATGTTTATAAGCAGCAAGTAAGGAGCCAAATGAGAGAATAAAGATGATATATATAGAAAGAATGTTTGGTGGAGCAAGTTTTTGGAGGAAATGGGTAAAAATGGTATCAAGGACACAAATGAAGGGTTTGCCAACTCAAGGAGGAAGATCCATTCATTTTCTGAAATTATAGCAAAGGAAGAGAGAATAAGTGAGAATTTAGATGCTTTGAAGTATGGAAGATGAGGGAACTCATAATAGATGGTCTTAATCCTCTCAGTAAAAAAAGAAAGAAAGAAAAGGAATTATATACTGAGAGGGGATTGGTAGTGGGCATGAAGGCTTAATAAAAAAGAAGACTGTCTCAGATGAAGGAAAGATCAGTGGATAGCAGTGAGAGTCCAGTTGAGTTTAGATAGCAGGAATTTATAGCACACTTAAGATGAAGATTTTATGGTTCCCCCATATTTGAAGGTTCAGGACTAGAAGCACAGGGACAATGGTCAGAGTGACCTCAGGTTGCCGATTCATAGGATGAGAAGAGTAAAAGGATGAGGGGGCATGGGATTCAAAGATATAGAAGGCAGTCCAATAAAAGGAAAGATTCCTTAAGGCAAGAACTGTTTCATTTTTGTCTTTGTATCTTAAAGACCTCAGCAATTTTTTTTTACAAGACACATGATTTTGTCAATACAGGGAATCCTCTGAAGAGCTTCTTCTCCCAGTGCAGACTGGTACCTTCTCTGCAATGTATAGCTCAGCAAGTTACCTGATGTAGAGGTGTAAAACACACAACCCACGACAGTCCTAGGTATCTCTGGAGTGAGATTAAAACGTAATTGGGAAATATTTAACAAAATGAATAAATCATAGTGAAACATAATGTTAATAGTGAGGACCTAGGTGGTCCAATAGATAGAATACTATATAACATAGAATACTATATAATATAGAAAAGAGTCAGTAAGACCTGAGTTCAAATCTGGCCTCAGACATTTACTAGCTATGTAAGCCTGGACAAGTCACCTAACCCTGTTTGCCTGAGTTTCCTTATCTGTAAAATGAGCTGGAGAAGGTAATGACAAACCACTCCAGTATATCTGCCAAAGAAAACCCCAAATGGGGTCACAAAGAATTGGATGCAATTAAAAACAACTGAACAAAAACATGAATATATGGTTTTCTAAGGAAATATGAGGCCCACAAGGATCCTTATGGATAGTCATGTGGCCCCCATTTCTGTTTGAGTTTGACACTACTGGCCTGGTGGACTGAGTGGATTAGAGACTTGCTCAGGATTAGTAAGCCTGTGTTAAAGGCAGGACTTGAAACCAGCCCTTACTGATTCCAAAGCCAGCTCTCTCTCCCTCATGCCATGCTGCCTCTCACCTGGTACATAATAGAGGTTTAAGAAATGTTTATTGATAGATTAACTTTTTCGTGGCAGTAGCTATCTATAGAGTCAAGTCTATGAAGGGAGGGAAGTGAAGCTGGAAAATGGGTGGTGGATTGAGATTAGTGTGGGATAAAGGGACTGATGTTTGCAAAGAGGGGCATGAAAAGGTTCAGGAGGAGTGAAGTAAAAAACAAAGAGAAGAACAGAGAAGTAAATTCTCGAGTTACTTCAAAGTGCTGTGTCTTGGAGGTTTCAGGCAATGGTTATGTCTATGGATGGTTAAGGAGCAGTAATGATGACAGCTGGTGGAGTTGAGGAAGTTGATCAACTTAGGAGTTCAGGGTATCAAAAGACTTATTGATAAAAGGACTGAAAGCATCAAAGATAAGGACAAGGGTAAGAGGAAAGCAATACTGTGAGCCAGAGGCTGAAATCATTAACAAAGATGGAAAGATCAGCAGATGTCCAAGATAGGGATATAAACAAAATAATATAATTGGATGACATGAACTTGAAAAGAGTAAAAGCTGCTAAGTCATGGTGGCAGAGCAAGGATCTGGAAGGGAAACAAGAAAAATACTGACTCACTGCCCCTGTAAGTTGAGGTGGGGAGACGAGACAAAGTGGAGCTGAGCTGGTGGCAAAGAATGTTCATTTAATTGAATTGTTAAAGTGAATGAGATATCTTCAGGGGAAAGCCACATTTCAGTGAATAATTGCTTGTGAATGAATAAAAATGAATGACTGAGTGAGCATATGAGGATGGTGTGCTGTCTTTCATGTATGAAGCTGATATTACTGACACATCAGCAGTATGACACATACTTTGAATTGTTTTTCCAGCAGTAATGAGAAATCAACTTTAAAAGCCTTCCTGGAGCTATATTCATCAGAGACATCCAACCACCTAATTATGCACCTCTCTTGACGTGACGAAGAAGGAAATTTCAAAAGGGTTTGTAATTCAAGCTGTCTGCTTGGCGTACTGCAATCTTCCAGTCTCCTGTCCAAGATATTTTCTAGAGTATTATTGGTCAGAGACATGGGATTACTTGTTTAAACAAAGGGCCTACTGTCTTAGCAAGAGTGCAGGGAAGTCTAGACTCCTTGTCTCACCATGTAACAGCAGAGGTGTGTGAGTGTGTTTTTTCAACCTCTGATAATAGTAGAGAGAACAATGTCCTTTATGTACTGGTGCCACAAGAAACAAATGACTCTTCATAGTGATTCACTGCAGACCATGGCTGTAACTTAAGCTACAAAACAACATTTTAGCAACAATTAAAAGAATGCTATATAAATATACCGTATGTGCACTAAGGGCTGTTAGAGTGGTGAGGCTTAAAATGCTTTTAGTACGATGTTGTTCTATCATGATAGTGGGCTACAATAAACACAAACCAAGGTCTGTAGCAAAGAGTTTATTGAAGAAGCCTGAGATTGGTTCAGGTTCCTTTGCTCATATAACAAGATCTGCTTCTCCTGGAACTCAGTTTATTTTGCATTTGTGATAATATGAATGTTATAAATATTAAATCCATTAGTTTTCTCATAAGAAGAATATACTGGGAACTATCATATAGCAGAAGCAGAAACAAAGCTGTTTATGAATTGAGAAATGCAACATATCATTACTTACCTTTGACTGTGAAAATTGAATCATCTATAAAGGAAGAGGCACTAAGTCCCAAATCTGCCACAAATTAGCTCTGTGACCTTGGAACCTCTATGAACTTTGGTGTCATTAACTGTAAAATGGTCCGTCTGAGCTCTCTCTGAGGCAGCTAAGTGGCACAATGGATAATTGGGATTGGAGTCAGGAAGTCCTGAGTTCAAATCCTGAAAGAGACACTAGCTGTATGACCTTAGACAAGTCAGTTTCCCTTTCTGTAAAGTGAGGATCAGCTATGGTGAGGAACAAATGAGATAATATTTATAAAGCACTTTATAGACTCCAAAGTGTTCTATAAATGCTTGTTATTATTATTACTATTATCTAAAGTCTGTGATTAGATAAAATGTCAAAAAATGAGTGTATGTTGTGGGCTTCATGTAAAGTCTATATAATAGGACAACAATTAAGATCATTATCTATATCACTTTATTTTTCAAAAAGATCTTATCATGGCTATGATGTTTCATTTGAAGATCTTTAATGCAAACTTTTACAGAATTTCAGAGTTGGAAGGGACCTTAATGACCATTTAATCCAACCCATACCTGAAAAGGAATCCCTGCTATAACATGACCAACGAGTTGTCATCCAGCATTGGCTTTAAGGCCTTCAATGGGAGAGAACCCACTTCTTCCCATGTTAACTTACTCAATTTTTGGATAGCGCTCATTACTAAGTTTTTCTTGACATCAAGTCTAAATTTGCCTCTTCTAACTTCAACTTATTGTCCTGGTCCCACCCTTTCAAGGCCAAAGAAAATATGTACAACTGTTCCTCAATGTGACAAGCCTTCAAATACCTGAATGTGGCTATCATGTTCCTCCTAAGACTTCTCTTTCTAAATTTCTCCATTTCCTTCAACCAATCTTCAAATGACAGAGACTCATGTCATCCTGCTTTCCATCCTTTTTTCTTATCAAGCATCATGTCTGCCATCTTTTTTTTCTTACCCAGATTCATACATCTATCTCCTGAATTAAATGACAACATGGCATAGTGGATATAGGGGGCCATATAGAAGGTAGGGCTTTAAGCCAGTCAAAATTGGATTAAAGTCTTGCTTATAACAAATACAAGCTATTTGAGCATATGTAATGGCAAGTAAGGTGGGACTTTTGTAGTCTTTTGTTTTGGAGTGCTCCTCAGCACTAAGGCAATCAAGTGCCTTTGAGTCTTGCCTTGTTTCAATTAAGAGTCTTTGATTGAATCAGGAGTCTTTGATGACCCACTTAAGTCACAGGAAGTCCTAGGGTTTGAGTTGCATGGTTGTGACACCCTCTGACCCTGAAGAAGTATATATATATTCTGAGGTTAGCATTTTTCTTGGGGCTCATTCACTGGAAGAATGTTGTGTGATATGACCAGACAAGACTCTGGGTAGCCATTAAGGAGCCCCCCTCCCCCCAGCTTTGAAAAACCCAGATGTTGGTGCTTCTCTGTCTGGTAACTATGTGTGTAATGTCTTGGACAGACAGCTAGAAGCCTCTCTGCTGATTTGTGGTTTTTTTGCTCTGTTTCTATGATTCCTGCTTGTAATTTCTGTTTGTGTTTTCTCTGAAGTTCAGGGTGCTGACTTTTTCCCTTGAACTAAGTGAATAATATATGTATGTTTAATTAAAGTGAGATCGTAAACCCCTTAAAGTTACTTTCCTTAGAAAAGCAGATCGAAGAACCTATGCTAGCCCTGCTGTGTGCTGGTGTTATTGGTCTTATATAGCCACAGTAGTAACAAGCAGCATTGTCGTTACAGCATAGGAAAGTCACTTAATCTCTCAATGCCCTCAGCCAACCCTCTCAAATAATAACTGCAAAGGCTTTATCAATTTCATCTCATCAGTAGACAGAGTTTCCATACTGGGACTTCTTTGCACTTGATCAACTCACAAGTATGGATCAAAAAAAAATTAACCAGTTTATAGTAGCAGTTTATTATAGTTAATCTCAGTTAACTTACTAAATAGTTTTCATTTCTTAAATTATAAAAAATACATTTGTCCCCATGATTTTTCATATATATATATATATATATAATTTCAGTGACGTTGAATGCTGTAGCATTCTTGACAGTAGCATCCCTTTGCAAATCTACATTTCCATGACATTCTTGAGTTTTAAAAAACTTTCTTCATTTGTTCAAGTCATTCAACAAGTATATAATGAGCTCCTATTATAGAAGAAGCTTAGCAATGTGCCTCATATACTGAAAGTATAAGGAAGTACCAGACAGCATCTGGTGGCACAGTGGACCTGGAATCAGGAAGACCAAAGTTCAAATCCAGCCTCAGACACTTACTAGCTGTGTGACCCTGGGCAAGTCACTTAAAAAAAAACCTCTGTCTGCCTCAGTTTCCTCAGCTGTAATATGAGGGCAACAATATTATCTACCTCCTAGGGTTGTTTTGAGGGCAAAAGGAGTTAAGTTTTATTAAGTGCCTCACAAATCTTAAAGTGATATATAAATACTAGCTATTATTCAGGGTCCTTGACATCAAAGAATTTACAAGCTCATTGAAAGACAAGAGATGACATAGTTAAATCATGATCCAAAGTGCTTGACTTTTCTTCCATTCTTCCATCATCCAAATTCACTACAAGATGATTAATGGTTTTGGTTTTATTAGGTAAACATAGTGAATTTTCCTTCTAAACTGTTTGTGCTCAGTCAACAGAGTAAATTCCTCAAGGTTCTGAAGGGTCTAGTAAGAATTATTAGTATTAATTTAATCAGTTCCATTTTTTTAAAAAAAAGTGAAATCAGTTATTTGGCATCATGTAAAATGATCAGTAGTTTGCTGAATTTTTCACTATTCAACAAACTAGTTCACTGGCTCCTCTGCACAGTTGGCCCATTAATATGGCTACATAAACTCGAATGGCTATCTATCACTTTCAGGATTAAATACAAAATCCTCTGTTTAGCATTCAAAGCCCTTCATAACTTGTCTCTACTTCGCTTCCAGTCTTCTTACACCTTCACCCTTCCTCCCAATCACACTTACTCTTAGATCCAGTGACAATGGTTTCCCATCTGTTCCATGAACAAGACACTTCATCTCTCAGCTCCAGGCATTTTCCCTGGCTGGCTGTCTTACCGTAATGCTCTTCTTCCTTATTGCCTCCTTATTCCTTATTGCCAAAGCTTCCTCCAAGTCCCAACTAAAATTCCACCTTTTACAGGAAGCTTTTCCCAATCCCTCTTAATTCTGCTGCCTTCTCCATTAATTATTTCCTATTTGTCCTGCATTCTTGTATATATTTGTTTGCCTGTTGTCGCTCCCATTAGAATGTGAGCTCCTCTACAGCAGGGACCACCTTCTGCCTGTATTTGTATCCCCAATGCTTAGCACAGCAACTGGTATATAGCATAGTGACCAATGTGTAGTGGATACTTAATAAATACTTATAGGTTGACTGACTGATTATCATGGCCTACAAGAAATCAATGAATGAATCTGTTTCTCTTCCATGAGAAGCAAAGAAACACACTGGTGTTCCTGCAAATACACCAACAAAATATTAATGATTCATCTTCATCTTCAAACATCTTCACATTTAAAATACTTTTCTTTCTCTATATCATCATCATAAAACTATATATTGAGTTCTGTAGGGGGAAGAACATTGAATTAGAAGCTGAAGTTCTGGGTTCTTGTGCTGATTCTGGCAAAAAAAAATTGCTGAATGATCCTTTCCAAGTCACCTAACCTTTCTAGAACTCAAGTTCTTCACCTTTACATAAAGTGAGAGATTTACTAAATCAGAGATGTCAAATATGCCACATGAAGCCCACAACATTTCCTAGAACAACTTGAACCAGATTAAAATGTAATTGGGAAATACTTAACAAAATAAAAATACAACAAAACATAAATAATGAAAATATGTGTTTTTCTAATATGTGCCTTCAAGGATCCTTATGGGGGTTTAATGGCCTTCATTTCTACTTGAGTTTGACACCACTATACTAAATGGTTTCTAAGATCTCCTAAAAACTCTAAAATTCAATGATTATAACCAATCAAGCAAAGCACTATGGTCAGATGACCATGGCAACATGGAGTCCTTTCCTCCAACCAATTTTAAAAGGATTTGCACTTCTTAAAAAATAATTTTAACTGAAAAAGCCTGCAGAATTATACCTAATCCGGGATCCAGAATGTGAACTAAAAAAATCAAAAAGGAAAAGTCTGGATGGCCTACATGCTAAAAAAAAAATGTTTATAATATAAAAAAAGTTGGAAACTTTGCATGGACACGTATGGCAAAACCTGCTTGTTGCTGCTAACACAAGGGCAAGATTTATGTTGAATAAATGTCCTTTGACAGAACTCAAAGGTATATTGACTTATATTGCTCATGTATTAAATTGTACAAAGCGTTGAACAATAGTGCAAATATCCCAGCCCTCTGAGAAACGCCTGTGGAAGAACTCTGCCATACTAAAAAGAAAACACCCACTTGGATTGGGCAGGACAAAGTACACATTTGAAGACAATTAAAATGATTTTAAAGGTCCATTTGGAAATTTGAAGGAAAAAAAAGGATTAGCTGAGTCTTCGTAGTAATTCAAGTTTTACTGGACTATACATTTTCCAAAGTGCCTGCCAGTGGTTTAATTGTATCATTTCACAGCTCTAATTTTATATTGAAAACCTAACTGGAAGTATAAATCTTACTTCAGTTGAAATGAGAAGGTGACGCTGAATTTCGCATTTTACATTAAGCCATTAACTTTAAAAGCAGAGGTCTCCATTCTTCTCCAGAACTGCTGCTGCTTCTTTCCTTCCTTCCTTCCTCCCTACTTTCTTTCCTTCCTTCCTTCCTTCTTTCCTTCCTTCCTTGCTTCCTTCCTTCTTTCTTCCTAGCTTCCTTCCTTCTCTTCTTCTCTCCTTTCCTTCTTCCCCCCTTCCTTCTTCTTCTCCTTCTCCTCCCATTTTTCCTTTTCTTTTCCTCTCTTGTCCACTTCCTTCTCTTTTCTTCCTTCCTTAGCTTTTCTCCTTTCTTCTAGATATCCTTCCTCTTCCTCCTGTTTCTTGTTTTATTCTATGAGTATTACATACTTTCATTATCCCCAGACCAACAACATATTTCAAGCCCAAAGAGTTCTATGGCTAAATTCATTTGGGAAACACTATTCTAAAGCATTAAGATACTAAGTTGAGATTCTAAAATTTGCACCTGATATTTTGCCACTCATTTGAGATGAAAGTTCTATATTGTTAGATAGAACTTATTCAAGAGAACTTTAGTCAGTAAATATTTTATGAGTGAATCAACCTTATTTTACCTCCTCTTTACTTTTGCTTTCTTTTGGCAGAGCAGTAATTCTGGTGAGGTCTTTTCCTCAGAATACTAATACATCCACTTCTACACACAGACCCTTTACCTTGCATCCCTCCACTGTCCACACTCCATATGGAAGTGACCACCTCTACATTCCTCACCTCAGCCCTAGACTGCCATTCCCAGAATCCCATCACTTGTTCCAGGGAATGCCTTACCTCACACCATTGTCACATTCTTCTCCATGTTGGTTGTCTTACGTAAGCCTCCTCCCAAGGTTTTTAGGGGTGGGGAAGGGAGTTCATTGGTGATAAGTTATCAATTTTGCCATGGGTTTTCAAGGATAGACTTTCAAGGGGACAGGCTTACCCTTAGTTCAGCATGATTACACCTGACCTAGGTTAGCTACATTCAATAAATTAATTAATCACCAAGCATTTAAAACACCTACCAAGTGGCAGGCATTGTGATAAGCACAGGGAATACAAAGACAAACAAATCAGTCTCTCCCCTTAAGGAGCTTATTGGCACACACATATACATATATAAGTACATAGGAAATACATACACGATTCCATTGAACTTGCCAGAGGTGTTGGAATTCCTCGTTACAGCTCTGCTTTTGAGTCATTTCACTGCTTGTTAACACCTCCAACAGAAGATTGTTGGGAAAAGCAGATAAAATTTAAATCACTGCTATTTGCTAAAAAGATTTGCTGAGGCAGATGTCTGAAACGATCTATGATTGAGGGTCTTTTTAGACTTGTCTGTTTACTTCAATTATCCATGATAATTTCATCCTCCCACTGCTGTGGTTAATCAAGCTCAGGCTCGTGCATGTCATAGGCACGGATATAGATACAGATCATGATAAGGTTGGCCATAAGGTGATTAATTTTTCAGTTACAGAAACTGATGAAGATTATAGGCATAGAGAGAGGTTGTGATTTATATCAGTAGAGGACATACCCACATTAATGAAAACAACTATCCTTGAGATTCTGAAGCACAAATATGAATGAGACACAATTCAGAATGCAGCTTCTGCCCCTGCCACAGAACTGTGATAACTAAGAAATGACAACTCTCTTTGCTCCCTTGCCAGTCTTTTTCATGGCTAGTCAAATACTTTTCTTTATTCTTCTGTTACTATACATCTTGCAAATGATCTATGAAAGTACAAGTTGGTCCTTTACAAATAATTAAACATAAAGCCATGAAGTTTTTTTTTGAAAAGCACTAGCAATATTACATCAATCAATCGATTAACAAGCATTTATTAAGCATTTACTACATTGCTAATAAATGAGCTAAGCTCCTGAGCTAAGCACTGTAGAAACAAAGAAAAATCAAGAATAGCCCCAAGATTCAAAGAGTTTATGTTCAAATGGGGGAGGGGGCAATAATACATATATACATATACAAATACACACACACACACACACACACACACACACACACACCACTGGGGACATACTGACATTACTGTCCTGCCTGCAGAAAGGATATTTTATTTGAAATGCAAAGGCAAAGCATGTCAGCTGTCCAGTTCACCTGAAATGAAATTTACACTTACATATATAGACACTCAATAGAAAAGTCATCTAAACTTTCTACAACTATGAAGATGTATAGAAAAGCCTGAGGAAACACAATCTGTTACATACTACTCTCGTTTAAATAACAAACAATATAAATGATGATGATGATGATGATGATAGCTGACATTTATAGCACTTACTATGGCACTGTGCTGAGAGCTTTAAAAATATTATCTCATTTAATTCTCACAATAACTCTGGGAGGTAGGTGCTATTATGATATGTACAGAAGAGTAAACTGAGGTAAACAAAGGTTAAGTGACTTTCCTAGGGCCACACAGCTAGTAAATGCCTACAGTAAGCTGGCTTCGATCTGAGGTCTTCCTGACTCCAGGCCCAGCACCCCATCCAAAGTGCCACCTAACTGCCTCCATAGTATTAATCCTGATTACTATAAAATGTATAGCACTAACCCAAATCTATGAAGGAACACTTACCACTATTCAAAATCAGAAAGAACAGTAAGGGAAAGAAGCCACAGAAATTGTTTCTAAAAACAAGACTAACACACTGACCTATCAAAAGTAACACTTAAAAGATAGGCAGGAAAGAAGGAAATTCCAGAATATTACTGTATGTTCAATTTTATGAAAACTTAAAAAATAAATAGGTGATCACTAAGAGCCAGCATGAATTCAATAAGAAGTTAAACCAAACTAACTTCATTTCCTTTTCTGACAATAGCCTGGAAGGTTGGGAGAATATCATAGACATACTGTAGCTTAATTTTAAGAAGGCATTTAATAAATCTTCCGATAAACTTATATACTCAGATGCTTTATCTTAGTCTGGAGATGATCCTGGATTGCTGAAAGCTATATTAGTTTAATTTAATACAAGCTCTGGCAGCTCCTACCAATCTGGAAAGGCTTTGAATATGTCTCTATATTTGTCATTTGAGTCCCAGCCGAATTCGGAGCTTATAAACTGAAAGGTTTATTACTAAGTAATGATTTTTTTCAGTTACAGCAACTCAAAAGAACTATCTCTTAAGACAAAGAAAGTTTGCAAACTACGTTGCTAGAGGAAATGCCCACACCAACAAAATCATGGATCCTTAGAACAGTTGCTATCTCTTCAAACTGCATGAGAAGGGGGTAAGAACATTGCCCAGGATTTTTACAATTCTTTTGGATCTCTCCTTCTTTGAGAATTCTTTAGTACCTTTAAAAGTGTCATCTCATTGGGTCCTCTTTATTGTGGCAACTATTTTATGTAAGTTTAATATCGCTAAGAAGTGGTGATGATTGAGTCACCATTTTAAAAATATCTACCTTCCATTTTTCAGTTGATACTTTTTTAAACAAATATAGTACATTCTCAACTTTATTCTTTCTTCTAAACTAATATTTAATATGCCCTTTGTTCTAACTAGTCAAAGATCTGTATTTACACAGATTTCTTTTCTGTAAACATTTATATGGATTATTATTAAGCATTAATAGTTTTAAATAGAACTTTTGGGACATCCTGAAAAAGCACATCAATTACTGAGGTAAAAGTGCCAAAATGGTGCTACCACAATAGCTACCCATGAAAATAGATCACTATAAAAATGCTGGCAGATCTGTTCCATACTGCAAAATGCTGTCCACATTTGGGCTTCATTTACGAATATTCTTGTTATGATCTGACTTTGCTGGATATTGTGCAAAGTTCTCTGTAGGCTGATTTTTTCAACTAATTTTCTGGTTTGTAAAGAAATAACTATTTGCATTCTTCAATCATTGACCAACTTAATTTTTTACAAATGGGCCTGTATTCTAAACTGGTACTGCTTTTGTCTATCAACCCATTGCCTAAGAATAAAAATTCCTTTGCCTGACATCTGGCAGGAGTCTTCCATTGCAGTTTAACCTCATATTACTCCTTCCACACCCTCTTTTCATCAAACACAATGGACTACTCTCTGCTGCCTCCCAAATTCACTGTGTTTTCCTGCTTCTGGGCCTTTGCTCATTCTGTCCTTCCTTCTTGAAAAACTCACCTTTCCTGTTTATTTTGCTGAATTCCTATCCATCCTTTAAAACCTAATTCAAATGCCAATTCCTCCATGATGCCCACAGTCTTAACAACCTGTCCTCTTAGATTCATATAAATTTTATTTCAGAACTCTCTGATGAATTTGTCACGTAATTCTATATATCTATCTTATCACCACCACTACTATCTCTTCCCCAAAGAAGGCAAAGATCTCATTTCATCTAAATTTGTACCTTCTCCAGTGCCTAGTACTGGATTCTCCACATAGCAAGCCTTATAAATGTTCGTTAAATGAATTAATAAATTAGATTAAATATTTACTAGCCAAGGCACTTTCTGTGCTCTATCAGGCCTCCTTGTAGCAACTATTTTGCATAGGTTTAGTATCTCTAAAAAATGGCCATCTTCAATTTCTTAGAATTGACAGTTTAAACAAATGTCTTCTTATCTTTACCCTTTTTTCTAGTCTGTATGTAATTTGTCCTTTGTTCTAACTAGTTAATGAACTGAATATATAGACAACTGATTCAGAAATAACCACTTCATCTCTATAACCCGTCATATGTTCTCTGTTAAAATTAACCGATTTTTTTGTTATTGTGTACAGAACCTTCTGTCTCTCTTCTAGTAGAAAGTATTTATGATAGAAGGATGTGAGGTTTCTGAGTAGTTTTTACCTTTATCCTTTTTCACTTCTTACTTCCAAATGATATTTCCCAATGTGGATTTCACTACTCTTCCCTGGGCCTATTTGCATTGGAACCACTAAGTATCTAGGTCTTTGTTAAATTAGTTTGGAGAATTTGTCAGTTTTCTCATAGAATTCCCCTACATCTTGATACCATTCAGGAGATGGTCATACATAAGATACTATTATTTTCATGTTGATCTGAATGCTTACAGTTGGGAGCAGTGAAACGACAAAGAAATCTCCATGAAATGGAATAGCATAGTATAATACAACACTAGATATGGACACAGAAGATCTGGTTTGACTCCTGGCTACCTGTGTGACTTGTGACAAATCTCTTAACTTCCATGAATCTCAATTTTCTCATCTACAAAATGAAGAGGTTGGACTAGATCATCCCTAAAGTGCCTTTCTGCTCTAATAGTCTATGACTCTGTTTCTTGTTGCCTTTGTACATATGATGAAAACAAGTAAGCTTTTTATGTCTTACTGTTACATTTACAGTGAGAAAGTTAATAAAGATGTTTGGTTCCTCCAGCTGTGAGGCAACTCGCTGATCATTGCACAAAGATAACATATTAAGATTAGCAACAGTTAAATTAATGTTCACAAATGACCTAAGAAGTATTTGGTCTTATTCCCTTTTCTGATATCACACCAGCTTCACTATGGAAACAAAAGAAGTTTGCACAGGATTGGGAATAGTTTTATGCTTTTCTGTCAATTTTATGGATTGTTTTAGCCAAAAAAAAATCATCGGCTTCTGATGATGAATCTCTCTAGGCTTATTATATCAGTAGACTTGTATTCAAAACCTTGCAACTTGGAAAGAATTTGTGAGAGCATGTTCTTTTGGCATAACTTTCAAGAAGCCAGGGTCACCTCCATGCCTGATGATGCATTATAGCAGAATTTTCATAGAGGAAATACTATTACATAACAGCCAAAAAAATTAATTTTGGAATACTTAAATATAAACACCATGTCCATATCAAGGGGAATAATCCATTGTACTTTGTACTTTTCAGACAATCTATGGAATATTCTGGCCAGTTCTGGGATTCATGCTTTAAGAAGGAGAATGACAACACAAAAATGGCCAGAAGAGAGAAAGTTATGGGGCTTTCCTATGGAGACCAGTTGAAAAAACTTTTTTCAGGAGGAAGGATATTTGGAAAAAGAGATTTAGGCAAATTACGAGAAACTACTCGCCGTGTGATGGAAAGCATACTAGACTCAAATCAAGAGATTTGGAGAATATCATAACATATAGTAGCTATCTCACAAGTGGGACAATGAAAGCACTATATAGTTACTATAAGAATACTAGATAACGTTTACATAGTATTTATGTATAGGCACTGTGTTAAGTGTTTTACAATTATTATCTCATTTGATTCTCACAACAATCCTGAGATGTAGGAGCTATTATTATCATATGAGGAAACTGAAGCAAAGAAAGGTTAAATAACTTGCTCAGGGTCATATAGCTACTAAGTGTCCAAGATCACATCTGAATTCAGCTCTTCCTGACTCCAAGTTCAGTTGCCTGGTTTCAAATACTCTCACTACTATTAATATTATTATTGCCACTGGGTGGAGCCAAGATGGCAGCTAGAAAGCAGGGACTAGAATGAGCTCCCCGCAAAGTCCCTCCAAATCCCATAAAAAATGGCTCTGAACAAATTTTAGAACTGCAGAACCCACAAAATAGCAGAGGGAAGCAGGGCTCCAGCCCAGGACAGCCTGGATGGTCTCTGGGTGAGGTCTATCGCGCACAGAGCTGGGGGCGGAGGGGAGTGGAGGTGAGCAGAGCCCAGCTTGGGCCGCGCAGACCAACCAGACCAGGAGCCGGACGAAGCGGGCCCTAGCGCCCTGAATCAGTGAGCTGCAGCAGTTACCAGACTTCTCAACCCACAACCACCA